>NC_069503.1:298887326-299164826 GCF_027579735.1 Bombina bombina | reverse complement strand
TCTCAGCATCTGACAGTTTATTTTTTTTTTCTCATCTGACATTTTATTTTTTTTGCTCAGCATCTGACAGGGGGGCACGTGCTCGTGTGCACAAATGGAGGAGCCTCCACTGCTTCTAACACCAACATGCAATGTGCATTGGCGTATTTAGATTTTGTGCAGCCCTAGGCACTCAAAATTCTGCTGAGCCCCCCCCCCCCCCCAAGGTCTTAGGCATTTTTTGGATTTTTTTTTTTTATTTGGAATAGTATTTCCAAAGTAAACGTCCACCAGAGCTTGCAAAACACTTTCACAGAGAGTGACCTACATAATCACAGACACATACAAAGTTATGCACATAGACACTGTCACATGCGCACGTGCACACACACACACACACATATATATAAATATATACACTCACACATACAAATACACAACTATTACTACAATATATGTAGAAAAACTCAGATTCAATACTTTGCAAGCACAATGCTGAGTGTTGGAAATGCAAGAAAACTAAATGTAATAGCTATTGGAATAAAAGAAAGGTTCAGAGTTACCTCTCTTATTATACTCCCTTGATTTTAAGTTTCGTAAACTAAGTCTCTCATTAGATACCTGTATAATACTTCTAAAATAACTCTATGAAATATAGCCACAACAAATCTACTGCCCCGCTCACATATATGCTGCCCTAGGCAAGGGCCTTGTTTGCCAAGGCCAAAATATACACCCCTGCCTCCATAGTAACCTACCTAGTAATCAACTACAGTACTTTAATAGAGGGGGGTTATGAATGAAATAAGACTGTTTCGCCCTATCTTGGGGCTCGTCAGTATGGCGTAGGTTAATTATTTCACTCAATGTGTAATTTGAGTGATTAACATCACCAGCCATAGACAGCCTGTTTGGCCCATATGAGCCTCCTCCAATTAAACATTACTAAGTATCAATGTTTAAAATGTAAAAAAAAAATATTGATGATAAATACATGTGAAATATAAAAAGTACATTACAAAAGAAAGGTTTCATGTCCCTTTAAATGGTTGGTTATAGAGGAAGGTTAGTATAGTAACCTATTAAAAAATACCACCTATGGTAGATTATTTCACATGTGATCCTCTATCAATGATCATCATATCATAAGATTCTGAAGTTTTAAGGAATAAATGAGGAATTGAGTATTTTAATTTTAAATATAGATATAAAATCTCAAAAAGATGAAATGCTTGAGTTGAGTTGAACATCAACCATACAAAAAATAAAATTTTGGAAACTGAATGAGGCACAAAGATGGCGAAACGGGCTGCCTATGGTTGATGTATTTTTATATCTCAACACATTTCACCTTTTTGAATATTATAATAGACTAAAAAACATTACTTTCGGATCTTTTTTTTTTTTTCTTTTTCAAAGTTAGATTTTTTTTGTGGTCACTAATTTCTATACAAGGTATAGATTTTCTTAATCTTACAATAAAATTTAGTTTGACACAAGAGCTGTGGGTGAGACAGAGACTAAAGTCAAGCGTAACTGATTTGATTATCTTCAATGAACAAAAATTTGTCAATAAAATTATCAATAGTTGTTTTGTTTTACTTTAGAGATAATATGTCTAAATATTTCTTGTCTACAAGAAAAAAAAGGAACCAACTTGTAACTGCTTCATCTCTGTGCTGTGTGACTGTCTGAGAATGAACAATTATGAACATTTATTAAATAATTCACTCAGTAAATGTGCATTTGTGCACTGCAGTGTTTATCCACTGGTTTTGTGTAATATTTCTTTTTTTGATTAGCTCATCTTTTTATATATTCTGTTAATCTTAAAGATGATCAATAACTAAGTCAATTAGCAAGACTCAGGCTGAGTATTTGTGATGTGCACTGCACATTTAGATATAAATACTTTTACTTTTAAAGTTTATTAAAATACTGTATTATATCGCAATCTTCAATGTTAAAATTGAACTTGCACAATCCTTAAAACAATTAATTAATTTATTATTAGCTGTTTTTAAATAGCATGTGATGTCCCTTTAAGAGGTCCGCTATTACAGACCATAATCAATTGCAAAGTATTCTTCTCAGATTCCTAAAAAGGATAACTGGAAGGAAGCAAATTTACAGGGGAATTAAAAATCCATTCCATTCTCGGCATGTTTCAAAAGTAAACTACCATGGTGGCATGGATGGCACAATACCATGTGCCTTTTAAGAGAGAGGCTTTTAAAAAGGTGTGTCAAGCATTAAAAAGATAATGTCAAAATTAAACTTCAAATTGTTGATTAGATAAAGATTTGAAAATTTTTCAACATTAATTTCTTTTTAAATATACAATTGTACACCTTTTGTTTTAAATTATTAGGGGTGAAATGTTTGGCCTAAATCATGCCATCCTTGGTGTTAGAAAAACTTCCAAGTTAGCAAGGTGATCATGTGATTCATTTTAAATTAATAATGTACCTAGTACTTACCGTACCAAACCACAAAAAAAAAGATATAAAAGCCTTCAATTTCCTATGCATAATGAGTGACGCCCAACTACAGAGCGCAGCAATTTTCAATAAGTTTCCGATTAAATTCTATTTAGGAAATGTACAACAAATATCGCTTGATATTCTATGTTGAAAACAAGATACCTAGGTAGAGGCAAGGCATTCTGGGCCCCTAAATGGCAGGAAATAGTGCAGACTGCAGACATCCAGTGCTCTTTCAATTCATTCTTGCAAGACTGCTGCCATTTAGTGATCAAGAGACGTGCACACTCCTGAGCTTTTATTCCTACTTAATTTCAACAAAGATACCCAGAGAAAACAATGTCAGTACAGTAGAAGTAACTAGAGAACTTAAAACTTTTGCTCTGTCTGAACAGTGACAAATTTAGGGTTAAATAATAAATATACCATTCCCTGCAAAGAAATTGTCAAGGCAAACTGCTTTAACTAACACATAAAAGGGATTGGTTTTGATTTATTTGTTTTTGTTTAGTTTTTTTGTGTATGTGTGTGTATGAGACAGAGTGTGTGCGTGTAAAGTAGAGAAAAGACAACAGAGTTTAGAATAAGAGATATAATTAAACACATAAAAATTCATGAGGACAATGTGAGACGCCCTTTAATGAGTGCAGCAATTTAAAATAGGTTTCCCATTTAATGTACTTTTATTTAGGAAATGTACATAAAATATCGCTTGATAATCTTTTGCTGAAAAGTAAAACTAGATACCTAGGTAGCAGGGACGTGCAGTCAGGGGCACTGGCCATATGCGGTCAAAACTGAATGAATACAAACAATTAATATTTCTAAATAACAAATATATATATTTTATTCACTTGTTAAGTTATGGAGAGAGGCAGTGAGTGAGCACTACAGGTCTGCTTAGATCCATTGCTCACCATGACTAGTATTTCCTATGAGCCGCGAGCACCAGCATCCAGCACCACCCACAGAGTTGTTGCAGCTCAGAGCAGACAAGAATAAACCCAATCTGAGGCAGCTCCCATAGTGTGTGTATAAAATATGTGTCAGAGTGTGTTGGTAGTGTACGTGTGTGTGTATATATATATATATATATATATATATATATATATATATATATATATATATATTGAAAGTAATGCATTCATTTTGCAAAAATGCAAGTCACATAAAATTAATATGATAAGTGATAGAATAAATTAAAAGTAGCGCTACAATAGCTTTAAGTATTAAAAACTATGGGTAAAAGTAATAACAAAATTTGATGATAATAAGTAATAATTATAAAATTCTTACACAATCAATATAAAGTAATGTGTGATGATAATATACAAATAAACCACAATAGGAGAATTAGCTAGAAAAACATAAATTGATTTAATATAAAAAGATGATAAACGAATAACACTTGATAAAAGGAAGCAGCAACAAATTTAAGCATATAGAAAATATTTTTGGTAGATTTAGCTTTTTTAATAATGCATGGACAAACAAAATAAAATAAGACAATCAAATGAAAGAATGTATACATCAAACCAACTTAATGAATTTGGTTGCACAATTCATATATAAAAGAGAGAGAGCCCAGAATTTAAAAAGTCTTGATCGACATAAAATGATTCCTTTCTTAAAATAATTAATCCAATGGATCGTTATAGAGAATTACCTTTTTTTTTTTAAAAAAAAAAAAGCATGTCAAATAGGTAGGCGTTTTGGTATCTTTAGCTGTACATATAGTTAAAGCTAATAGTCTTTTAGCGTCCCAAAAATGTAGTTTCAATTTATCACTTAAAAGTTGTTTTGTATCTTAGCTGTACCTATAGTTAAAGGTAATAGTCTTTTTGCGGTCACAATTTGTAGTTTCAATTTATTTCTTAAAAGTTATGATTAGTAGTTCAGTAAAAATAGTAGTGGCCAGCCACTATTAAAACTTTCAGAGTCCCGCTGTGAAATGTTAGGAGCACAGTTTAGTACACACAGATCTTACTTGTCAGATTCATACATTAGGTGGATATATACGTGGCATGCTGTGCATGCAATCTCACCCTTCAGCGTCCACAATCTGAGATCTGGCAGGCTTCTGATGTCGGTGCTCGGTAATGATTGTAGATGATTGTTGGACCCAGTTTTTTTCAGACTTGCGCAAGTCACCGTGGTAAACCGGTGTTTCTTTATACCTTAGGTGGATATATACGTGGCCTGCTGTGCAGGTAATCTCACCCTTTAGAGTCCACAATATGATATCTGGCAGGCTTATGATGTCGGTGCTCGGTAATGATTGTAGATGATTGTTTGTCCCAGTTCTTTTCCGACTTGCGCAAGTCACCGTGGTAAACCGGTGTTTCTTCTCTCAGTGATTTTCCTGCTCTTAGTACTTAAATGTACGCAGGAAGCAGTAGACAGCTTGCAAACTTCCCGGTTTGGTTAGGGATCTTTATTTGATATAAGGAAACAAATCCTGGGTACAGCTTTTAAAAATACACAGCTTTCTAAGCGTTTCACCCGATTTCAGGGCTTTTTTTAAAAAAAAAAATGTTATAAGTAAATTTTCTATACTGATCCATTGGATTATTTTTTTTCAGAAAGGATTCATTTTATTTCAATTAAGAATATTTATATTATGTGCTCTCTCTCTTTTATATATGAATTGTTCAACCAAATTCATTAAGATGGTTTGATGTATTGTATACATTGTTTATTTTGATTGTCCATGCATTATTGAAAAAGCAAAATCTACAGAAAATGTTTTCTATATGCTTAAATTTGTTGCTGCTTCCTGTTATCAAGTGTTATTCGTTTATCATCTTATTATATTAAATCAATCTATGTTTTTGTTGCTATTTCTCCTATTGTGGTTTATTTGTATATTATCATCACACATTACTTTATATTGAGTGTGTAAGAATTTTATACTTATCACTTCTTATCATCAAATCTTGTAATTACTTTTAACCATAGTTTTTAATACTTAAAGCTATTGTAGTGCCACTTTTAATTTATTCTATCACTTATCACATTTTTTATAAGCAGGAGGAGGTTATCATAAAAGAGGCCTAAGTATTTGAAGTCCAGCGCTGAAAACTTAACACACATAGAATTAATATCAAACAGCTGAAGCTGACAACTGACAATTATCCATGTAACAACAACCAGTTTCATCATTGATAACATAACAGTGCAAGGAGTTGTATTGTAACTTTATAACATATCCATGAAAGCAGAAATGTATACACCATTACAAGCACAAAACCATTACTTTAATATTTCATAACAGCTTATTATTTACTGCATGCATAACCATTATTCTTGGTTTTTCAAAAGATACTTCAGAACAACAATATGAAAAGAAAGTTCATATCAATAATTGTACCTTATACATAACATTTGAAGCCATATTAATGAAGAGTCCATGTCCATATAATGCTAACTGTCTATCACAGCAAATACCCTGGGGGGACCGTTAAGCTCCGACTCCGAGTCCGTCTAGCAAATCGAATCACTCGATTGGTATTGTGAGATAACTATTGGAATTTGTAAATTTCTCCTATATATGTGGTTAAAAAGGAATGAAGGGGCGCCCTAGACGAGAGTCAAACAGCTCACAACAAATACCGAGGGGGACCGGTGAGCTCCGAGTCGCTCCAGTATATCGAATCACACGATTGGTATTGTGACGTGAGATGGAATTTGCAAATTTCTTCTATATCTGTGGTTAAAACAGAATGAAGGGGCGCCCTAGATGAGAGTCAAACAACTCACAGCAAATGCTGAGGTGGACTGGTAAGCTCCGAGTTGCTCCAGCATATCGAATCACGCGATTGGTATTGTGACGTGAGATAACTTATGGAATTTACAAATTACTCCTATATCTGTGGTTTGCTTAGGAGCATAAATTTTTGAAAAAGTTATGGCTTTAATGTTATTTATAAGGTATCATTATTGATATGAACTATCTTTTCATATTGTTGTGCTGAAGTATATTTGAAAAAAAAAAACAGAATAATGGTTAATGCATGCAGTAAATAATAAGCTGTTATGAAATATTAAAGTAATGTTTTTTTGCTTGTAATGGTGTTTAAATTTCTGCTTTCAATGATATTTTATAAACATACAACTCTGTACACCCTTAAGGAATGATGAAACTACTTGTTGCTTGTTATATGAATAACATCACTTGTCCACTTAAGCTATTTGCTATTAACTCTATATTACAATTATAGTGTATATTAGTGTATGAGTGTGTATGTTTGGACATATCATAAATGTTGATGATGAGATAGTTACAAAATAAAAGTTTCATTGTATACAGGCCTGTGAAAATAGTTTACTTACAATGCAAACAAAAAATTAAAACAATATCTAGGATAAAAATGAATGTCATCCAGCCTTGTACACATATTAACTGCCAGGCTGTATACCAGCACAGCCCATACTCTAGCTGTAAGTGCTCATACGCCTCAAACCCATATCACTTGCCTCTGTGTACCATTTGTGTTGATAAGTATAAATATTGGAACTACATTTGCATATATTTAACAACTATTTAATTATTTTCTTACCTGTATGCGATTGCGTGTGTTGTAAAGAATGCTAATTGTCATGTAATTTAATCGTAACTTTAAAGGGACAGTAAAATACAAAAGAAAATTTACATGATTGAAATAGGGCATGTAAATTTTAAAGAACTTACAAATTTAGTTTTTTAAAAAAATTTGATTTGTTCTCTTGGTATTCTTAGTTGAAAGCTAAACCTAGGAGGTTCATAATCATATACAGCACTTACTAATTTCTTAGACCTTGAAGACAGCCTCGAATCTGAATGCATTTTGACCGTTTTTCAACACTAGAGGGCATTAGTTCATGTATTTCGTAAAGATAACATTGAGCTCACGCATGTGAATTTACCTAGGAGTGAGCACTGCATGGCTAAAATGTTAGTCATTCAAAGTGACTGAAATAACAGGGAAGTTTGCATAGGCTTACATACAAGGTAATTACAGAGCTAATACGTCTATTATTATTATAGCTGTTTTGGTTTATACAAAACTGACGAATGGGTAATAAAGCAAAGGGATTATCTATCTTTTTAAACAACAAAAAATCTGGTGTTGACTGTCCCTTTAAGCTAACTCTATTGGGTTTATATATATGTGTCTTGTGCGTTTTATAGCCGTTGGCAGTGCCCTACAACAACCACCAGGCTCTGACCTCAGTCACCGTCTACTGCACGTCACTGCTAGGTAGAGGCAAGGCATTCTGGAACCCTAAATGGCAGGAGATAATGAAGACATCTAGTGCTCTTTCAAATCATTCATGCAAAACTGCTGCCATTTAGTGTTGATCAAGAGACGTGCACACTCCTGAAATTTGGTACCTGCTTATTTTCTTAAAAAATACCCAGAGAAAACAATACATGTTGTCACTTGTCAGTACAGTAGAAGTGAATTGGGAACTTAACCATATGCTCTTTCACAGGCTAATTTCTTAGACCTTGAGAGCCGCCTCTATTCTGAATGCATTTTTATATTTTTTCACCAATATAGGGTGTTAGTTCATGTGTGTCAAATAGATAACACTGTGCTCAGACACTTTAAGTTAGCTATGAGGCAGCACTGATTGGATGAAATGCAAGTCTATCAAAAGAACTGAGATAAGGGGGCAGTCTGCAGAGCCTTAAATTAAAGGAAATCACAGAGGTTAAAAGTGTATTAATATAACCGCAATGTTATGCAAAACTAGGGAATGTGTAATAATAAAGGGATTATCTATCTTTTTATACAACAAACATTCTGGTTTTGAATGTGCCTTTAACAAATAAAAAGGATTTTATTTTTTATTATATTTTTGTTGAAGGTTTTTTTTCATTAGAAAGAGTAGAGGAGAATAGAGAGTTTAGAATAAGAAAGAGATACAAACCGAAAATGTAATGTGGACAATGAAAGACGCCCCCTACATAGTGCAGCAATTTTAAAGGGACAGTCTAGTACAAAATAAACTTGCATGATTCAGATAGGGCATGTCACTTGAAACAATTTTCATATCTACTTTTATCACCAATTTTACTTTGTTCTATTGGTATTATTATTTGAAAGGTAAACCTAGTAGCAGGTTTATATACTAATTTCTTAGACCTGGAGAGCCGCCTCTATTCTGAATGCATTTTTATATTTTTTCACCAATAAAGGGTGTTATTTCATGTGTGTCAAATAGATAACACTGTGCTCAGACACTTTAAATTAACTATGAGCCAGCACTGATTGGATGAAATGCAAGTCTGTCTAAAGAACTGAGATAAGGGGGCAGTCTGCAGAGGCTTAAATAAAAGGCAATCACAGAGGTAAAAAGTGTATTAACATAACAACATTGGTTATGCAAAACTAGGGACTGGGTGTGTAATAAAGGGATTATCTATCTTTGAAAAAAATAACAATTCTGATGTATACTGTGACTTTAAATAAGTTTACCATTTTATTCTATTTAGGAAATGTACCACAAATATCGCTTGATATTATTTGTTGAAAACAAGATACCTAGGTAGAGGCAAGGCATTCTGAACCCCTAAATGGAAAGAAATGGTGCAGAAATCTAGTGCTCTTTCAAATCACTCTTGCAAAACTGCTGCCATTTAGGGATCAAGAGACGTGCACACTCCTGAGCTTTTGTTCCTGCTTGATTTTAACAAAGATACCAAGAGAAAACAATATCTGTACAGTAGAAGTAAATAAAGAACTGAAAATGTATGCTGTCTGAACAGTGACAAATTTAGTTTTAAATATCCCTTTAAAAATAAAAAGGGAAAATGCAAAAAAAGGAACTTTTTTTTTTTATATTTGTTTTATATATATATTTTTTTTAATATATATTTTTATATTTTTTTTTTATATTTTTGTTTTTTATATTTTTTTTTATATATATTTTTTTATATATATTTTTTTATATATATATATTTTTTATATAACAGTATATATATTATTAAAATAAACTATGCTACCTATGACCTAAAAAAGGGATGGAAGGCAAGGTAGTGGTTGGTACTGTTAGCACTAGGAAATAAAAAAATACACAACAGAAAAAAACACAGCAAGCAGCAATTCCAGCAATAACCTAGAGGAGTAGTATCTTTTTTTTTGTGGGAGAGGGTTGTTCTAAAATTAGTCTGACTCTTGACATATAAGAATGCAGGACCCACGTCACTTCCCGCGACGTGACATCTGCTGTTGGAGGTGTGTGGTGCTCACTGCACATGCGCAAGAGGCCCATCCTCCTAAAATCAGCAGTTGAAGCCTACACAACGGGTCAAGGAATTATATGGTCAGTATACTTCATTGCACAGGCACGCAGAATACCGCACATGTGGACACACACAACCCGACTCCTCACGCTCAGTTTAATAATCTGCATCAGATGGTCCATAATTTTTACAGGTGATTTGGCCTTTAGTTTGCATGCACACACTGCCGTAAACATGCATGCGCACTAAAGGCCAAATCACCTGTAAAAAATATGGACCATCAGATGCAGTTTATTAAACTGAGCGTGAGGAGTTGGGTTGTGTGTGTCCGCATGTGCAGTATTCTGCGTGCCTGTGCAATGAAGTATACTGCCCATATAATTCCTTGACCTGTTGTGTAGGCTTCAACTGCTGATTTTAGGAGGATGGGCCTCTTGCGCATGTGCAGTGAGCACCACACACCTCCAACAGCAGATGTCATGTCACCGGAAGTGACGCGGGTCCTGCATTCTTATAAGTCACAACTAATTTTAGAACAGGGGCAATGGACAAAGGGAAATAATACCAATAATGTTGTGAAAGCTAAAAATTGCTTTCAGCAACAAGAAGACCCCTTTAAGTGCTCTCAAAATGAGGCACTGATTTTTTTTTTTTTTGGGGGGAGGTTAACTATAACAAGCCCTCTTCTACTCTCCTGAGCTCCTCAGGGTGCTTCTCAGCCAAATGAGCACGCAAAGCGGCATATCTGCTTGAAGCAACACAGTCTCCATATGACACCACCTTCAAGCACACACCACATACTAAGCCACAAAGGCGAAAAATCCTTTGACAGCCACCTGCAGTAAGGTCAAAAGATGACCCTACCTGCATTGTATGTGTAGGGGACTGGGGGGGGGAAACCGGTGAAAAATGTGCTGGTGATGTAGCCAACCCAGCTATTACAGCTGAGGCTGGCGTTACAGAGGACTGTAGAGGAGAAGAGGAAGGAAGGGGCACAGCTACACTTGTCGTGGCTGTCATTGAGCTTGTTGACGGCACCACTGGTGCCGCAACACTTCCAGGACGGGGTCTTATCCTGGAAGTACGCAACCCCTTCGACTGTCCAGCAACAGTTTTGGATTTCCGAAACCGAGATTTCTTGGAGATTCCAGAACTAGTTGATGGACTATCCACCACACTCCTGCTGGATGTAGTGCCTGTGGTGTGTGAAACTGGAGGAGGGGGTCCAACCACTGGGGAGCTCGCTCCTTCTCCACTGTCAGCACCAGGAGTTGCAAGTCCTTTTTTAGGACCTGGCCTCTCTATCTCCTTGTGCACAATGGAGAGGTGATGCGTAAGGGCAGTAGTGCCCAATCTCCCTCCTTTCCCCCTCTTGATGCTCTTCCCACAATGAATACACTGCACCTGCAGTGCTTCATTTACACTGGAGCCGTCAGGGATACAAAAATGTTCCCATACCCACGACCTGAGTCTGGATTTAACAACTCCAGCGTCATGCCTGCGCTGTGATTCAGCAGGCATGGTGAGAGACACCGGTACATCAGAAGAGGGTAAGGTAGTGGAAGATGTAGAAATAGTGGTGTCGTCAGAAGCAACTATTGTACCTGTAACACCTGGAGTTGCTGGGCGGTGGACCCCGGCCTCCACAGGCGCAGCAACACCAGAGTGCTGGGAATTTACACCACACTCAGGTACAACAACTAATTCTGACCCCATTGCATCTGATGTGTCAGCTGACACATCATGCAAAGAAGCATCAAGTCCCAATTGCACCGAATGGTGGATGACATCCGCCGCCATGGGAGAAGAAGTTCGCATAGAACTTAACTTCTCCCCGGAATCATCTAAATTGGCACTTGATTCTTCCCCACTTAAGTCAATATCAAAGGTTGGAAAACCCTTGACTTGACTTGCTGCAGAATGAGGAATCCCAGTAACATTAGGAGACAACATATCCTGCAGGTCCACATCAGTTAGGAATGAGGGCTCTTCAAATCCTGCAGCCAAAGAAGTACTTGGATCACCAGCGGTATGCGATCCATTTCCATCATTAACTGAGGATTTCAAAGCAACCTCATCGCTAAAACCCGCAACAACATCAGCACCAGCTGATGCACTCCTCCTATCTTGCCCATCAGGGGAGATACTACCAACAGGTAAAGACATGTTTTGTTTTTTTTTAAGTTAAACTAAGAATAAAAAATATACTACTCCTCAAAAGTTTTCTGTTTGTTATACTAAATTTGCTGCTTGCTGTGTTTAAAAAAGACAACAAAATAAAACAAATAGCACACAAACAAAGAGAAATTATATCCAAATAGAAAAATAAATAAAGAAGCTATGCGACAAACCAACCTGTCTCACCCACAGCTCTGAAGTGTCTGATATTAGTTGTTTTTCTCCCTGAAAAAAATTTTGTTCTAGAACACAGCCAAAAAGATACATTTTTTGATACATTTCGAAAATTCGATTTAAATCGAATTTTTCGAATGTGATAATCGAAATAATGTTATTCAATTAGATTTAAATATGTTTAAAAATCGAATACATATTTTCGAATTTCGAATGTGTATATTATTTCTTTTATTTTCAATCGAAATCGAAAATGACATTCGAAATCGAAAGTGCATTTCGAAAACGGAAATACGCATTCGAAAAAGGAAGTTACATTCGAAATCGAATATGCACTTTCGAAATGGAATATGCACATTCGAAATATAATATACAAATTCGAAATTGAATGTCACATTCGATTTCGAATGTCGCATTCGATTTCGAATGTCACATTCGATTTCGAATATCACATTCGAAAACGAATGTGACATTCGAAAACGAATGTCACATTCGGAACCTAGAAAAAAATTCGAAAATCGAATTTTATAGAATCTTCGTTCTTACCGACATTCGAATATATAATTCGAATTTCGATAATAACATTCGTTCTATTTTCGAAATTCGAAATTTTACACATTCGCCCATCCCTACTCAATAGCAAGCAATAGTAATAATAAAAATGCTGCTCTGTTTAGTGATTTTGAGTAGATTATAGATAGATAGATAGATAGATAGATAGATAGATATAACTGCAGCCTACACTAATAAAAGGCTCCCCTGAATTAGGATTGTACACATTCTGCACATGCCTATGTATAGACTGGCTGCTATGGGCCGTTAGCACTTGGGCTAGGGTTGCCACCTTTTGCCCAGCCATTTCCTGGACACTTAAGGGGGTGGGGCTTAGGAGTGTGTCATGTGGGCATGGTGTGGATGTGGCCTCATGTCTTGAAAACAGAGCCCAAACACTTGTTTTTTGTTCAGGTATCATGGTAGGGGTGTACACTCACGAACACATAAAATTATATATATATAAATCTATACAGTATATATATATATATATATATATATATATATATATATATATATATAAAACTCACAGAGAAAGTCCAGCACGTGCTTGCAAGCTCTCAGCAAAGATTAAAAGCAAAACTGGAAGAGTTAGTTACCGCATCTGGCAAAATGGGACAAGCCCAGATACCACGTCAAGGTCTCTCCCAAAACCTGGGTCCCTAAAACAGCCACACAATGCAAGCTCTCAATCAAACAAACTGGGAACAAGTTAAGGGTTCACAGACTTATGTAATCACCCTAGACATATACAAAACACGTAAGGGGACTGCACTCTCAGACTGGACTGGGTGCACATCCTATGACTCTGCAACATGCTCAGCCCTGGGTGCTCAATAGCACTCTCAGGAAGCTGTGCTGTCCCCAGAGTCACAGGCAGTTAACCCCAGACAAGTCTGGGTGCAAGGCCCATAGGGAAAAGTACAAAACAAATTAATATAACACACAGAGGAAGTCCAGCACTCACTTGCAAGCTCTCAGCTAAGATTAAAAGCAAAAATGGAAAGGTTAGTTACCGCATCTGGCCAAATGGGACAAGCCCAGGTACCACGTCAAGGTCTCTCCCAAAACCTGGGTCCCTAATACAGCCATACAAATGCAAGCTCTCAATCAAACAAACTGGGAACAAGTCCCACACACACACATACAGGCGCACACATATATATATATATATATATATATATATATATTTATACATACACACACACACACATATATATATATATATATATATATATATATATATACACACACACATATATATATATATATATGTTAGGGGTAAAGTCAGAAATCCGGGTAATCCTAGGATTATTTGGGTAATGTTAGGATTACCCAAGCGACTATGGGTAAAGCCTGATGTGCTGTAATTCGGCTGTGGGTAAAGCCCTATGTACTATAATTCAGCTGTGGGTAAAGCCCGAAGTACTGTAATTCCCCCATCTACACTATTTTTATATTTTTTTGCCCCACCAATCCTCTGGCATCCACCCCAAGTGAACTTTGGGGAATGAGGTTTACAAGGGGGGCAGAGGGGAAAAAAGATAGTGAAGATGGGGGAATCACAGTGCATCGTATATACAGACATCCCAACTCTCCCTGAAGTTCAGGGAGTTTCCCTGATTGTAATAGCAGCTCCCTGATGCCAGCAAATGGAATGCAATCTCCCTGAAACTCCAAGTACCATGATCCAATGTGGCCCAAATATGGAAAAGTGCTTCTTAAAGGAATGCCTTTAGTTGCTGGGACATTATAGAACCCTCAAATGATGCATCAGTAACCAAACCCCCCCCCCCCCTGATTTTAATAAAATAAAAACACAAATACTACCTTATTTACTGCACGTAATTAAACTTTGTATTCTAAAATATTTAAGCATTCAACAAGTGTACGATCACTGGAAAATATTTTTGTTGTATGTGGTTGTGCAATAAAGCTACTTTTTATTAATGTGACTTTAGTGGGAACTACTTTGATGATAAGTACCTATCTTATTTAGAGTTTCAAGGTGTCCAATATATAACTGGGGAGGGGAGGGGAGGGGGGGCACAGTAGTGGTTGAAGCCACCTCCCTGAAATGAGTTTTTGCAGGTTGGGATGTCTGTATATATGTTTGATGCAGTGACTCGATCAGTCACACAAACTCTGCTTAGGTAATTTATCTTTGCAGCTCGTCCTTAGCTGAACGCTGCTTTAAAGTAATTCCTTTTTGCAGCTTGTCTTCGCCTTTGCTACATGCGTTTCACCCTTTCCAGGCGTGGGGTTTCTTCCGGCTTGATATTTTTGATGATATATATAAATATATGTATACAAACACATCTGCAAGGTGATATATCCTATTTGATGCTGTACCAGTGCATTAACCTTTGAGGGAAAAGTACTTGAAGGAGGAGGGAACCTCTAAAAGTTGTAGGGCTTAGTTTGAAGTTATGCTGCTAAAGACAAAAAAGACACAATCGCCCCTGGCACACTGGAGAGTTGGTCTGCCCCTTAAAATGGCTCTGCTCTGTGTAGAACATTGTGTGGCATGTAGGAAAATATACTGATAAAGCAACAATGATGCTAGTTTAAAGACTGACTCCCTATAATTACCAGTCTAACTGATCTGTTACACTGTTAGCTCCAAAATTACAGCACTTGCCTTCAACCCATGTTTGTGCAGATCACTATGTCCCATCCACCTTGATGCAAGAACCACGCTGGTCCACACAACGTTACTCCTGGATTCTCTCAAGAGACAAATGACTCCCGCGGCATCCTCTAATGACCTATATTAGCTCACATGGCAAACTGGCCAATCGGCAATGCTGGAAGCCGGTCCCATGGCTCTTATTTAATCCTTTTAACAGCAAGAAACTAACAAACATACAGCTCCAAACTGGGGAAAGTCTAAGTAAGAGGTTGGAGCCGTATACTATGTTTGTTAGTTTCTTGCAATGAAAAGAAGAGAGAGGGAGGAGTCCGGGACATTTAGAGGTTGACCCAGGACACAGGACATACCACCTGCTTCTGGGGCTGATACCGGGACGGGAGGCAACCCTAACTTGGGCCCTGATGCCACCGCACCTGCTACACCAATGGTAGTTCTGTCCCTTATCCCACACTTCTCACACTTCACAGCTCACAATCAATTGAAAGGAAATCGTTTTGCAAATCTACAGTGTATACACGGACCATACCAAGCTATGGCTTAGGAAACAGCACTCAGCAGTCTTCAGTTAAAACATACCTTTATAAAAGTTCAGTGTATAAAATTAATGGTTGGGGGCACCTCACGGACCAAGCTTTCATCCATCTGGTTTGCTTTATGCCTGTTGTTGGTGCTTTCTCATAAAATACAGTTACTATATTTCTAGGGTAAGAAAAAATGAGTATTTGCCTGATTTACAAGTTGATTTTCTTAAAGGGACATAATACTCATATGCGAAATCACTTGAAAGTGATACAGCATAACTGTAAAAAGCTGACATGAAAATATCTCCTGAAAATCTCTATGTAAAAAGATATTTTACCTCAAAATTTCTTCAGCTCACCAGAGTAAATGCTTTGTGAACAATTAGAGCTGCTGTAAAGCTGCAAGTTGAAAAAAACACAATAGCCAATTAGCATCAGCAGTGCTGAGCTCATGCATTGCTGAGATCTTATGAGATTTCACTTAAAGGGACAGTCAACCCCAGCATTTTTGTTGTTTAAAAAGATAGATAATTTCTTTATTGCCCATTCCCCAGTTTTGCATAACCAACACTTTTATATTAATACACATTTTTTTTACCTCTGTGATTACCTTGTATCTATACCTCTGCAAACGGCCCCCTTATTTCAGTTCTTTTGACAGACTTGCATTTTAGCCAATCAGTGCTTACTCCTAGGTAACTTCACGTGCGTGAGCTCAATGTTCTCTATATAACATGACAAGAGTACAAAAAGTTCTGTATGTCTCAGTGCTCATTTACGGTTCTGTAGACTTCATTTGGTATACCGGCACAATGGAGCGTGGGCGGGGACACTCCCCCTGTGAATCCGATGCAGAGGCAGTTACTTTCGGCGTGTACCGCGATATGCGCCACAAAGTACAAGTAGAACAAAAATCTAGCAAAGTAGCGCTATGTGCATTTAGTGGAAGGGCAGACCATATACAGCTGATAAAATCCAACTTATTTATTATAGTGCTTAAAAACAAGACGATCAGCCAAACTATCAGCACGTTAAAATCCAACAGGTAGTATGGACAGGCTCACATGCACAGAACGCTACTTTGCTGGATTTTTGTTCTCTATATAACACACATGAACTAATGCCCTCTAGTGGTGAAAAACTGTTAAAATGCATTCACATAAGAGGCAGCCTTCAAGGTCTAAGACATTAGCATATGAGTTTTCTAGGTTTAGCTAAGAATACCAAGAGAACATTGGTGATAAATGTAAATTGGAAAGTTGTTTACAATTACATGCCCTATTTGAATCATGAAAGTTTCTTTTGGACTTGACTGTCCCCTTAAGTCTCATGAGATTTTACAGTAAACTTCCTTAAAAGGACATTGTACACTAGATGTTTCTTTGCAGAAATGTTTTGTAGATGATCTATTTATATATACCATCTAAGAATGTTTTTTTTTTTTAACAATGTATAGTTTTGCTTATTTTTTAATATTAATTGTGCTGATTTTTAGACTTCTAACCAAGCCCCAAAGTATCAGATGTAAATGTGCATTTACAAACTTTTGCTGGCTCCTTTATGTGTAATCTCTCTTCTTATATGCAGGGGGAAGGAGGAGACGGGGCAGAGTGTCTGCTTTTAATGCTTTTCAAGCCCCTTTCACTTTGTCTCCCAGTCTAACCCCATCAACAGCACTAAACTGGGAGCTTCTAAAAACAGTTTTTAAAAGGTTTTAAACTGGATTTTTAGATCAGTATCTGTGCATATTCTTCTTTATAGTAGTGTCTATTACATGCAGTAATATGAAAATTTGGTGTATACTGTCCCTTTAAACTGAATAGGAAAATAACATGACTGTGCCTGCACATGCTAGATGCACACTCCCTTGGAAGTCCTGGGACTAAAATTTATTTGCAGTGGGCCATGAATACTTAGGAAATTTTGAGGCAAATATCTTCCTTTTTTACATAGAGATGTTCAGGTGATATTTTCTAGTTAACATTTGGATATCATGTCCCTTTAAGGATTAATATTTTTTTTATATTCGTTATTTATAACCAACAAAGTACATAATCATATAATTTGTAGGACATTGTACCACGCAGGGCCAAATATCATGACCTGTATCATACATCGACATGGGAAGCAGCTGTTTTTGGACAGCATCCATTTTAGATTCATTCGGAAGCTGCATTCTTAGTGAGAGGAGGGACAGTGTAGCTGCTGCTGATTTAATAGGGAATTCGATAGCTAGGCTAGTGTATTCAGTGTCCACTACAGTCCTGAAGGACTCATCTGATCTCTGCTGTAAGGACAGCATCAGTCTGCTTTTTTTTTTTTCCCTGTGTAATCTAATTGCAGTTGCCTGCCTGCCAGCGTGTGTGTAATGCTCACAGCGTATACTGTGCCCACTTGCCCAGTGCCACTACTCATATCTGGTGTAACAGTAGTGTACATTTAAAAACAACAACACTTTTTTGACTGTGAAATAATAGCAGACAGCTGCCAGTACCCAAGATGGCCGCCAATAAGGCAGATGGGGAGGGTTAGAGAGCTGTTTTGGGGGGGATCAAGGAGGTTGGGGGCTAAGGAGGGATACTACACCACAGCATATGTAAATATGCTATAAAAAATTTTTTAAAAAAACTTTTATTTTAGTACTGGCAGACTTTCTGCCAGTACTTAAGATGGCGGGGACAATTGTGGGGTGGGGGAGGGAAGGGAGCTGTTTGGGATGGATCAGGGGTTCTGATGTGTCAGGTGGGAGGCTGATCTCTACACTAAAGCTAAAATTAACCCTGCAAGCTCCCTACAAACTACCTAATTAACCCCTTCACTGCTAGCCATAATACACGTGTGATGCGCAGCAGCATTTAGCGGCCTTCTAATTACCAGAAAGCAACGCCAAAGTCATATATGTCTGCTATTTCTGAACAAAGGGGATCCCAGAGAAGCATTTACAACCATTTGTGCAATAATTGCACAAGCTGTTTGTAAATAATTTCAGTGAGAAACTTAAAATTGCGAAAAAATTTAAGTTTTTTTTTAATTTGATCGCATTTGGTGGTGAAATGGTGGCATGAAGTATACCAAAATGGGCCTAGATCAATACTTTGGATTGTCTACTACACTACACTTAAACTAAAATTAACTCTACAAGCTCCCTACATGCTCCCTAATTAACCCCTTCACTGCTTCGCATAAAACACGTGTGGTGCGCAGTGGCATTTAGCAGCCTTCTAATTACCAAAAAGCAACGCCAAAGCCATATAAGTCTGCTATTTCTGAACAAAGGGGATCCCAGAGAAGCATTTACAACCATTTATGCCATAATTGCATAAGTTGTTGGTAAATAATTTCTGTGAGAAACCTAAAGTTTGTGAAAAAGTGAACAATTTTTTTTTATTTGATCGCATTTGGCGGTGAAATGGTGGCATGAAATATACCAAAATGGGCCTAGATCAATACTTTGGGTTGTCTACTACACTACACTTAAGCTAAAATTAACTCTACAAGCTCCCTACATGCTCCCTAATTAACCCCTTCACTGCTGGGCATAAAACACGTGTGGTGCGCAGTTGCATTTAGCAGCCTTCTAATTACCAAAAAGCAACGCCAAAGCCATATAAGTCTGCTATTTCTGAACAAAGGGGATCCCAGAGAAGCATTTACAACCATTTATGTCATAATTGCATAAGTTGTTTGTAAATAATTTCTGTGAGAAACCTAAAGTTTGTGAAAAAGTGAACAATTTTTTTTTATTTGATCGCATTTGGCGGTGAAATGGTGGCATGAAATATACCAAAATGGGCCTAGATCAATACTTTGGGATGTCTTCTAAAAAAAATATATACATGTCAAGGGATATTCAGGTATTCCTGACAGATATCAGGGTTCCAATGTAACTAGCGCTCATTTTGAAAAAAAGTGGTTTTGAAATAGCAAAGTGCTTCTTGTATTTATTTCCCTATAACTTGCAAAAAAAGCAAAGAACATGTTAACATTGGGTATTTCTAAACTCAGGACAAAATTTAGAAACTATTTAGCATGGTTGTTTTTTGGTGGTTGTACATGTGTAACAGATTTTGGGGGTCAAAGTTAGAAAAAGTGTGTTTTTTTCCATTTTTTCCTCATATTTTATAATATTTTTAATAATAAATTATAAGATATGATGAAAATAATGGTATCTTTAGAAAGTCCATTTAGTGGCGAGAAAAACGGTATATAATATGTGTGGGTACAGTAAATGAGTAAGAGGAAAATTACAGCTAAACACAAACACCGCAGAAATGTAAAAATAACCCTGGTCCTTAAGGGAAAGAAATTGAAAAATGGCCTTGGTCCTTAAGGGGTTAAAAAAAAACCTAGAAATTTGACTGTGAAATAATAGCAGTCAGTTTCCTTCACACGTGTGCGTTTCAGGGCCTGCCAGGGCACAGTGTCACACCAGTGCAACTCATATCTGGTGTAACAGTAGTGTACATTAAAAAAAAATACAATTTTGACTGTAATAGATTGAATAGCAGTTAGTTGTCTGCAAGCGTGTGTCAGGCCTACAGCGTCTACTCTGCCAACTTCTGCCAGTGCACAGTGCCACTCATATCTGTTGTCACAGTAGCTTGCACGCGTAGTACCACTAATCGGAAAAAAAATGACAGGCAGAGGCAGTCGACCCCGCAGGGGCCGTCGTGGTCGTGGTGCTGTGATTCCCTTTGGCCCTAGAATAATGCTCAGTGTTCAGAGGCCACGTACCCTGAACTCAAAAAGTTCTGAGGACATAGTTGACTGGCTAACACAGGGCACCCAATCTTCTACAGCTTCTGCTCGGAACCTTGACGCACCATCCTCCTCCAGCTTAGCTTCGGGCACCTCTCAAGTTACCACTCACCCGCCTGCCGCCACCACCAACACTAGCACCACAGCCGCTTCACTTGATCTGTCAGAGGAGTTATTTACACATCAGTTGTAAGAAATGAGTGATGCGCATCCATTATTGCCAGAGGATGTAGATAACAGGGATATGTCTCAGTTAGGCAGCATTACACATATGGACGTACAGTGTGATGATGATGATGTTGTACCCGCTGCGGGAATTTGGTCTGTCACTGTGAAGCGGGTGTAACCCTTACACTACCTGATCGATACAACATCATACCTGATGTTTTAAAGCACGTTATTACAAACAATTTAGGAATGTTAGGTGATTTATGCCCTTTATGGATTAAAACCAGACTCTGCATCAACTATATAATTTTACATGGGAGTTTTGCCATGGATCCCCCTCCGGCATGCCACAGTCCAGGTATTAGTCCCCTTGAAACAACTTTTCCATCACTATTGTGGCCAGAAAGAGTCCCTGTGGGTTTTAAAATTCGCCTGCCTATTGAAGTCTATGGCGGTTCGCCCGTTCGCGAACATTTGCGGAAGTTCGCAATTTTTATGTTCGCAACATCACTACTGATGTGTCTTCTTTAAACTACTACAGTATATTTGATAACTGCGATCTCTAGAATATACATACACATTGTTGGAGTTTATTATAATAAGCAGAAAAGGTTAACGGAGCACCAGTAGTATGTTTAAAACAAAAATTTTTTATTTATTCCTCCAGTAAAATGGTTATAAACATCAACAGGATTTGATAACGGCAACACACTGAAACATGTCAGCTGTATGAGCTGACTCCTATTAGGGGAATACCACCCTTTCCCTGTTGATGTTTATAACCATTTTACTGGAGGAATAAATAAATAATTTTTGTTTTAAACATACTACTGGTGCTCCGTTAACCTTTTCTGCTTTTTACGAGCTTTTGACCTACCTACGTGAGCACAGTACCAAGGAGACTTCTCCTTTTATTTCCCTGGAGCCCTATTCAACTGCACTGCTGGAGGGGCAGGACCGTGTAGCAGCCAAGGAACGGAAACCTCCAATTGGAAGCCGGTGTGCAAGGGACGCACACGCAAACTCCACCCCCTCCCTCGAAGGACATCTGAGGAGGGATTGATTGGGAACGACAATCGGAGGTGCTTGGAGCACCGGAGGAGCAAGACGGAAATTGTTATCCGGAATCTAAGGTTGCTTTGGCCAGGTGTGGTCGCCAACGTCCCCAGGACCGGATCGTACGGAGGTGAGGGGGCACATTTGTTTGTCTGCTTCTTTGCATTACAGTACACGTTGGAGGTGTATGATTGCCAGGTCCTTCCCGGGAGGAGCCAAGCAAAAGCGGCAGTGCCTATTCACACAAACACGTTCTTACTGCATTAGGAGAGTTTCTACTGCTTATCGTTTATTATAATAACCACACTAAACTAACACAATAAAAACTAACTCAAACTAATAAATTCTTCTTTTTTAGAATATATAATACTTTTTTGAGATATATTTGAGAGTGCGCCCTTGTTTTCAACTGACAAGTTTGTAATAAATCTTCAATATTTTCATTGAACTGGCATATAATTTACCACATAGCTTCTGGACTATTCTATGCAATAATTAACCTTAGTTATAAACGGTAGTATAATAATATAATGTATCATCCTGTACCACAGACTTTCATAGAAGGAAACAGAAAAATCCTTAGAAAAATATATGTATTATAATTTGAAATAAACACATAACGGGTAAGGAGAAAAAAATAAAAACCAAAATGGGTTAAAATACTACCTCCCCCCCCCCCCCCATGGAATTCATTTTAGGAGATATTTTTATACATCTCCAAAGCTAATTATTTAAATTGCAGGAAAAACTTCATTCAAAACCAGGTTTGCAAAGCTGTCTGAGTTCCTGAAAGGATAAACTATTTTTTTTTTTATTGAAACAGCATAAGTTTTAATTACTGGTAACCAATCTACAAACAAATGTTTAATTTGTCTCTCCCCAGAGACATTTAAATGAGCTGCTTCAAAAATAATTTGATTTTTAATTTCTCTGAGAAAAAGCAAAAAAAAGCACAGAATGTAGTTTCTAATTTTTGAGGATAAGGTGCCTAGCATCAAGTATTATTGTATTCAATACTCTAACTTGAAAAATACGAAAATATTTTTGGAAAAATAAAAATAAAATATTATTTGACAATAGGGCCTTTCTTTCTTTGAAAACTTTGTTGAACCAGAATAATATTTTCTGCCACCATTGAAAATTTTTAGGACAGTTCCAGAACATATGTAGAATATCTGATCTAGGACTTTGACAGCGGGGGGCAGACAAAATGAAGCGAGGGATAGAACCTAACCATTTTAAAAGGCGGGATATAGAAGTTGTTAATTAGTTTCATATGTGATTCTTTCCTCGTATAAGATATCTTAATATGACCTAACGCAGAGAAACTATCTTTAATATCCTCTGGGTCTACTAAGTAGTTTATCAATATAATTCTGACTTTGCTTGGCCAGCATAATATTATATAATAAAGAAATGGAAGTATTCCCTGCTACATATTTTTGTACACATGCGTTAATATCAGGCCAGTCACTGAGATGCATCCGACATTCCAATACTATTTAAAAAAAAATTCTTATTTGAAAGTAAGCAAATAGATCAAAATTTAGGAGGTTATATTGAGCAAGAAATAACTGAGGATATAATATGACCATTTGCGTCTATCATTTGATGGATGCATTTTAATCCTTTCTTAAACCATATATAAAAGACTTTCTGGGAAATGCCCAGGGTGAATTGCGGGTTGCCACCAATTGGTAGAAAATTTGAATATTTGTATTCTAACCCTAGTAACGCTAACAATTTTTGCCAAGCGAAGATTATATTCTTAAAAGATATAAGGTGTACTATATTTGCAGGTAGATTTTTCATGGGACAATGTAAGATTGCTTTCAATGAGAATGGGTAGATAACATGGGTCTCTTTTTGCCAGTGCCGCTATGTTATATAATTCAAGATCTGGGAGCGATAAACCCGCTGATAAGCGGTTCTGCATTAATCTTTTCAATGATATTCACGGTTTACTTCCCTTCCAGATAAATATCGAGAAGCCAGAATTCAGTCTCTTCCTATCATTATTGGAAATAAATAAGGGTAAATTATGTAGCAGAAATAGCACTGGGGAAAGATGATATTTTTTATCACGTTAATTCTAGCCGTCATTGACAGGGGGAAGATTGACCAGATCTTTAGATCCTTTTTAATTTTTTGAGAGGATTAAAATGTTATTTATACCAACTACCAGGATTTTTATGTAAAAAAAATACCTAAATATCTAACGGCTAGATTTAGAGTTCTGCGGCCAAAGGGGTGCATTAGCTACGCGTGCTTTTTTTCTCCCGCACCTTTTAAATACCGCTGGTATTTAGAGTTCACAGAATGGCTGCGTTAGGCTCCAAAAAGGGAGCGTACAGGCATATTTACCGCCACTGCAACTCTAGATACCAGCGTTGCTTACGGACGCGGCCAGCTTCAAAAACGTGCTTGTGCACGATTCCCCCATAGAAAACAATGGGGCTGTTTGAGCTGTAAAAAAACCTAACACCTGCAAAAAAGCAGCGTTCAGCTCCTAACGCAGCTCCATTGTTTGCTATGCGGAAACACTTCCTAAGTCTGCACCTAACACCCTAACATGAACCCCGAGTCTAAACACCCCTAACCTTACACTTATTAACCCCTAATCTGCCGCCCCCGCTATCGCTGACCCCTGCATATTATTATTAACCCCTAATCTGCCGCTCCGTACACCAGATCTGAATTATATCCTATTGGCTGATCCAATCAGCCAATCAGATTGAGCTCGCATTCTATTGGCTGATCGGAACAGCCAATAGAATGCGAGCTCAATCTGATTGGCTGATTGGATCAGCCAATCGGATTGAACTTGAATCTGATTGGCTGATTCCATCAGCCAATCAGAATATTCCTACCTTAATTCCGATTGGCTGATAGAATCCTATCAGCCAATCGGAATTCGAGGGACGCCATCTTGGATGACGTCATTTAAAGGAACCGTCATTCGGCGAGTAGGCGTCGTTAGAAGAGGATGGATCCGCGTCAGCTGGGAAGAAGATGGCTCCGCTCCACTCCGGAAGAAAGAAGATTGAAGATGCTGCTTGATAGAAGACTTCATCCCGATGATGGACTTCCGACTTCAGCCCGATGATGGATTTCTTCAGCCGCCGCTTGGATCCAGACTTCAGCCCGAGGATGGACGTCACTCTTCAGCCCCCCGCTTGGGCTTGGATCAAGACATCGGAGGCTCTTCTGGACAGATCGGGACCCGGTGAGGTGAAGACAAGGTAGGGAGATCTTCAGGGGCTTAGTGTTAGGTTTATTTAAGGGGGGTTTGGGTTAGATTAGGGGTATGTGGGTGGTGGGTTGTAATGTTGGGGGGGGTATTGTATGTATTTTTTTTCCAGGCAAAAGAGCTGAATTCTTTGGGGCATGCCCCACAAAGGGCCCTTTTCAGGGCTGGTAAGGTAAAAGAGCTTTTCTATTTTAATTTTAGAATAGGGTAGGGCATTTTTTTATTTTGGGGGGCTTTGTTATTTTATTAGGGGGCTTAGAGTAGGTGTAATTAGTTTAAAATTGTTGTAATATTTTTCTAATGTTTGTAAATATTTTTTTATTTTTTGTAACTTAGTTCTTTTTTATTTTTTGTACTTTAGTTAGTTTATTTAATTGTATTTATTTGTAGGTATTGTATTTAAATTATTTATTGATAGAGTAGTGTTAGGTTTAATTGTAGATACTTGTAGGTAGTTTATTTAATTTATTTATTGATAGTGTAGTGTTAGGTTTAATTGTAACTTAGGTTAGGATTTATTTTACAGGTAATTTTGTAATTATTTTAACTAGGTAACTATTAAATAGTTATTAACTATTTAATAGCTATTGTACCTGGTTAAAATAATTACAAAGTTGCCTGTAAAATAAATATTAATCCTAAAATAGCTAGAATATAATTATAATTTATATTGTAGCTATATTAGGGTTTATTTTACAGGTAAGTATTTAGATTTAAATAGGAATAATTTATTTAATAAGAGTTAATTTATTTCGTTAGAATAAAATTATATTTAATTTAGGGGGGTGTTAGGGTTAGGGTTAGAATTAGCTTTAGGGGTTAATACATTTATTATAGTAGCGGTGAGCTCCGATCGGCAGATTAGGGGTTAATACTTGAAGTTAGGTGTCGGCGATGTTAGGGAGGGCAGATTAGGGGTTAATACTATTTATTATAGGGTTATTGAGGCGGGAGTGAGGCAGATTAGGGGTTAATAACTTTATTATAATAACGGCGCGGTCCGGTCGGCAGATTAAGGGTTAATAAGTGTAGGTAGGTAGCGGTGACGTTGGGGGCGGCATATTAGGGGTTAATAAATATAATATAGGGGTCGGCGGTGTTAGGGGCAGCAGATTAGGGGTTCATAGGGATAACGTAGGTGGCAGCGGTGTGCGGTCGGCAGATTAGGGGTTAAAAATTTTTAATAGAGTGGCGGCGATGTGGGGGGACCTCGGTTTAGGGGTACATAGGTAGTTTATGGGTGTTAGTGTACTTTAGAGCACAGTAGTTAAGAGCTTTATAAACCGGCGTTAGCCCAGAAAGCTCTTAACTCCTGTTTTTTTTCTGCGGCTGGGGTTTTGTCGTTAGATTTCTAACGCTCACTTCAGCCACGACTCTAAATACCGGCGTTAGAAAGATCCCATTGAAAAGATAGGATACGCAATTGACGTAAGGGGATCTGCGGTATGGAAAAGTCGCGGCTGCAAAGTGAGCGTTAGACCCTTTCCTGACTGACTCCAAATACCAGAGGGCGGTAAAAACCAGCGTTAGGAGCCTCTAACGCTGGTTTTCACGGCTACCGCCCAACTCTAAATCTAGCAGTAAGCGTCTCTACTGTTTTAGAAGGATGGTGTAACAAGCTATCTCTAAATTTAGAAACCCATAGCAGCTCACTGTTCTCAAAATGTATCTTATATCCAGAGAAAGAGGCAAAATTATCAAAGATTTGTAGAATACGAGGAATCCACAAAGGAGTATTTTCTAGAAAAATCAAGAGATCATCAGCATATAACAGAATTTTAAACAAATATTTACCAAACAATATTCCTTCTAGTGTATCTCTAAGATGAATAGCTAGGGGTTCAAGCGCTATATTAAACAATAGAGGTGAAAGGGGACACACCTGTCTAGTACCTCTATAAAGAGTGAGTGGGGGTGAGAGTGAGCCATTGGTAAGAAGATAGGAGTGAGGTTTATCATAGATATTTGTATAAATTGGAAGAACTGATTTTTAAAGCTGAACTTGTCTAAAGCAAAAAACATCTGTAAAAGGGAAACAGAGGTGCCACAATGGCCTAGTACCTCCAAAACAGATGATAAACAGAATGAAACAAAAAATGTACTCACAAATGTGATGCACCCAATGGTGCTATTGGAGCAGGCTGGAACTTCACAGTAGTCCAGCTCACTGTTTCCAACCGACTGTGATGTTAGGCCAAACCTTCTTAGAAAATTCCCCCCAATATCTATATAGGGGTAAAAAGCAAACAACCATAGCCCAGTACAGTAGAGACAGGAACAAAGAAATATGGAATGATTGCACTTTCAAAAGGAAACACCTCCAGGTGCAATCTAGGCGAACTGGGACTTCCCAGCCGCCCAGCTGACTGAACTCCACAGCAAAGGGCTAAATACACTCCAAAATCACAAACAGTGATAAAAAAAAAGTCCACCGCAGCAGCAAGTGTATAAATAAAAACAATTTCTTTATTAAAAAAGTGACGTGTTTCTCAGCTTCTGGAGGGCTATTTCCTCAGGCTAATCTTTATGATTCTGCTGTGTTGTTAGCAGATAATGTAGCAGCTAGTTCCCTTCCAGCAAAAGGACATGCGTCATGTCTTTTTGTTTAGTTATAAGCTTAGTTTGTTTAGTTATTAGTTTACGTTTGAGTGGGGAAGATATACCCCCAATATTCCAAGAAAGAACATTTAAACTCTCTATTTTAGTAGTCATGATAACAATTTACAAGAAAAAAAACCTTGCCAGGGGTGGGGGGAGGGAACCACAGGCAAGAAAAAAAAATCCTTAAAAACAATATTCAATAGGAAGATCTTTACATCTTGCAATAACACCACATACAAAATATAACCTAACATTATCATCATATCTAATTACGAATATCCAATTCAAAACAACCTATTTATCTAGGGCCATAAACTCTTCTGCTTATTTCACATTGTTCAATAATATTCTGTTACCATTTTCTTGTATTACAATTTTGGCAGGATATAGTAATCTAGCTTTTACCCCTTTATTAATAAGCTGAGTGCATATAGGAGACATTTGTTTCCTTTTAGTGGAAGTTTCTATAGAAAAATCTTGAAATAATAGAAGTCTATTATTATCCAAAGTAAAGGTATCCAGCCTTCTATATAGTTTTAACATTTCAATTTTATCCTGAAACTTTAGCAACTTAAAGATACACACTCTATTGCATAGCTGAGCCATTAGTAATAAACTTTCTAGCACCCATTCTATGCGTCCTTTCTACGCTTAGGGATTTGTTGCTGGGGGAAGCCTAGAGCCAGAGGAATAGTGGTGGATACAAATTTAATGAGGTCATCATATTCTGTGGTCTCTGGCAACCCCACTATCCTTAAATTGTTTCGCCTGAAACAATCCTCAAGGTCGTCCAGGTGTGATTGTAAGTTATTTATTTTAGTTTCTTGTTTCTGTGTAATAACTTCTTGGGTATGGCGCATATCCTCTAAATCCGAAATTCTATTCTCTGCCTTAAGCATTCTAGATGCAAATTGATGTACCTCTGAGGACAGAGAGGTTAATTCCGCAGTAGGAGTAGATAGTTCCTTCTTAATTGAATTTAATTGGGGAGAGAAAAAAATCAGCCAATTGAGACATAAGGGTTTGTGTGTCAGATTTAGCTGGGGTTAAATCTGTGCTGACCTCAAGACTAGTATCAGTTACCTTATTTTTTTTATTCTTCATTTTAGCAGGTGAATTGTGTTTCGAGTGTGAAATAAATCTTTCCATTAAATACTATTCCTCACGTGTTTTAAAACGAGCAAGTGAAAAAAAAGCGAAAAAGAAAAAAAAACATTTTCTTAAATTCAACTGCCACTAGAATTTAGGGTTACAATATCTTAAGTGATTATAGAGAAAGTGCTCCTTTTGTTACTTTTTTTTTTCTTCTTTTTAAAAAGAAGAAAAAAAAAACTAAACTAAGGGTGCTATAGTGAAACTGTTAAGGGCTGCAAGTATGTTCACTGTATGGACCTAGGATAACCCAAAAAAACATTTTACAACAAATATATGGCATAGTGAAACTGTTAAGGGCTGCAAGTATGTTCACTGTATGGACCTAGGATAACCCAAAAAAAACATTTTACAACAAATATATGGCAATGTTAAATCAGATGAATTCAAATATACTTTAACATTCCAACCTTCCCTGCGTATATTTCAACATGACAACGCAGCCCTACAAGGCCCTGACCCTGTCATGTAATATGATCATAAGCAATTTATCAAATTATTTAGCCTTGCTTGCACCACCTCTGCCAAAGTGGCAGCGAACTAGTATGACATATATAACAATGATTATAATACAATTATAGAAGAGTACTGGGGTTCCATATAAAGTTCTTAAATTGGGAATATTTTCCCTCCCTTTGAATTTCAACAATCGCCTTGACTTTTCTCCTTGAATACTACTATGGCAGCCAACTTAAACACTGCTTGAAGGAAGTTTTAGCAAGGTAAATCTTCATGAGTGTTCTATAGTAACAAAAAAAAAATATATTTTTCTTTTTTTCCCCATTCACGAAATGAATTTTATACAAGGAACCTTGTGGAGAAGTTCCGGATAAAAGAGTGTCTTACTCAATTTGTAGCACCTGAGGGGTACTGAAAGGCCCTTAAAGTAGCAATTTCCTTAAGTGCAAAGTAACTGTATTTGAGCAATTAATAGGCCTATTTCCTTGCTGACCTGCTAATATTATACTTAACATTCAATTATTGAAAACAAATTCAATCCATGCTAGCATGCAATTTAGCAAAAATTCAATTTAAACAAGTCAAGGTGTTAAATTTAATATGTAAAAAAATTCTTTGTCAGACCAAAAATATATTTTCTGATTGAAATATCAGTGTTGAATGGTCTCCATGCAAGATATAGGGGTCGATTTATCATGGCCCAAATGGGGCAAAATTCCCCTTTTTCCGTGCAAGCCTTAAGTCTTGCCGGAAACAGGAGTTAAGAAGCAGCGGTCTTAAGAGGCTGCGGACAGCAATCCGCCCGATCGCATACAATCTGGTTGATTGACACCCCCTGTTAGCGGCTGATTGGCCACGAACCTACAGGGGGCGGCATTGCACAAGCAGTTCACCAGAACTGCTTGTGGAATGATAAATGTCGACAGCGTATGCTGTCTGCATTTATCGATGTCTGGCGGACATGATCGCTAAAGCGTATCATGTCCGCCAGAAAAATGATAAATCGGCCCCTTAGGCTGAATGCATTAGAAAATGCATTAGAAAAGCATTAGATAAATTGAATGGAATGAGCTTGAACCTGAAGGAAAGTGTTCTTAATAGCGCCAATACAATACAAATTTCCAAATCCAGAATTCCAAAATGAATTTTTCCAAAGTCCATAATTTTTCATTAATATTTTTATATAAAATTATTAAAAATTACCATATTCTCCTGAAAGTAAGTCAAAATCTTCTCTGCCTGTGTTTTTGGTTTGGTTTTCGTGTTTTAAAATGCAAATGCTAGTCTATATTTATTTAAAACCACAACTATTACCTTTCTGGTTATAGTACTGTAACATCTTTCTGATGTTACTATGTATGCTAAATAATTAAAAACTAGAGATGAGAATTTGTTTAATTACGAATCCAAATTCTTAGCAAAAAATGATTTTTTGTTTTGTTTTCACAAAACTAATGTCCAACTGAATGTACCTGCAAAGTTTTTAGAAAACTGAAAAATACTGACTAAATTCATCAGTATTCACTTTAAATTACCTTTATGAGGTTAAATTCTTACCTCTAGTGTACGGGAGAGCCGCGCTAACCCTTATCAGTTTTCTCAGAGGCTTAGTGTTGCGAATCCCAGAGCCTGCATTAAAGGAGAAGGTCCTTTATCGTAGGCCCTGTGATCCACCGCTCTAAGGCCTAGATTTGGAGTTCGGCGTTAGCCGTGAAAACCAGCGTTAGAGGCTCCTAACGCGGGTTTCTTACGTACTCCGGTATTTAGAGTTCAGTTACCGACACTCAAAAAAAACCTAACGCTCACATTTCTACCGACACCTCTGACCCAGTAGTAAAGATATACCGACAAAAAAAACATCCACGAATCAAATAAAAAATATTACACAAACTACACTTACAGTCATACAAACACTACACTATGTTTATTTTTCATATTTAATAATTTTTCAGCAAAATACAAAGGATTAAAGTTGCGAGATCTCGGGTGTTAGAAAAAAATCAACACAAATCCATTTTCCCATTGACTTACATTGACACACAGGAAAAGACCCTCATATACCTACATCTAACTAATAACATTATCACAAACATACACTCATCGATGCATACAAACAATATACACCACATGACATACACAAAATATTTATTTATTACAAAAAGAACACGATTTAGTTACTTTTTCACAAAAGCTCATGACGTCACTCACTTTACGATGTAAACCAGTCTTAGAAAAAAAAAAAGACCAATTTTCAGAGACTCCATTGACTTCTATTGGGAAGACGTGCTCGTGCACGCGAAACCCTCATTTCCCTAACACACGCAAATAGCGTAGACAGAAAAACTCCAAATACCAGCGCTAGAAAAGACATGATTTCATGCGTTAGACACAGCTATGATAAATAGATCAAGAAATTACTATTTCCCTATGGTGGATTTATGAATTTTACTGTTTGAATATTCACAACACCATTACATTCTTTCAGACTTTTATATTACATCAACTATAATTCAACATCACTAGTAACAACATTTTAGTTTTAAAAATATTACATTTAAACGGACACAAAAATAATGTCAACTTTTCAGGATTCGCAAACACTACACAATGGGAAACAATTCTCATTTACCTTTATTATTGCATTTCATTTATTCAACTCATATGCTTGCAGCAACAGCATATCTACATAGGCTTAACACATGATCAGTCATGGATGCACATACATTACTTTTAACATTCACTCATACATGTGCATTCAAATGATGGGGGACAAACACATTACATTCTCTCTAGGAATCACAAAACAGAACATATGGATTTTACTGTACTTTTAACATCATGATTCCATCACCAGAAACCATTAGGAATTACGTACAACAAGAACATCATTACACCAGATTACAGATGTCACTTTATGGGAAGGAACAATAATGCCAGACCGCTATATAGAAGTCAGCATATGTGGGACACAATCACAATATATACGTATATGTACATAACACGCATCACCCATCACGCAACCACAAAGCACACATTTAGATTTTATTCAGCACACAATAACAATGTAGTACAATACAACAACACAATGAGGATTTATGAACTACATAGGCAGGGTAATAATATCATGACGTCATTAGAAGATTCAACCATACACATCACAGATTCACGACTGTACCGCCCCTTTATGAACTTTAACACTCAATACTACAATACAACATATGCGTAAACAACAGTTTGGAACAGCATTATTAGGGAGATTTCAATGGCACAATTAATAAATATTGTCAGATCGCAAATCAATTATATATATAATACTACAGATGACAGCCGGAAGTTATTCAGCATTAGTGCGATTTGAAAGGGACGCATACAATATTGACAGCTCGGCAATCACTTATATATATAATACTACAGATGACAGCCGGAAGTTCTTCAGTATTAGTGCCATTTGAAAGGGACGCATACAATATTGACAGCTCGGCAATCACTTATATATACAATACTACAGATGACAGCCGGAAGTTATTCAGTATTAGTGCCATTTGAATGGGACGCATACAATATTGACAGCTCGGCAATCACTTATATATACAATACTACAGATGATAGCCGGAAGTTATTCAGCATTAGTGCGATTTGAAAGGGACGCATACAATATTGACAGCTCGGCAATCACTTATATATATAATACTACAGATGACAGCCGGAAGTTCTTCAGTATTAGTGCCATTTGAAAGGGACGCATACAATATTGACAGCTCGGCAATCACTTATATATACAATACTACAGATGGCAGACGGGAAGTTCGGAATTATTATTGCGATTTTAAAGGGATGCATACAATATTGACATCTCGGCAATCACTTATATATATAATACTACAGATGACAGCCGGAAGTTATTCAGCATTAGTGCGATTTGAAAGGGACGCATACAATATTGACAGCTCGGCAATCACTTATATATACAATACTACAGATGGCAGACGGGAAGTTCGGAATTATTATTGCGATTTTAAAGGGACGCATACAATATTGACAGCTCGGCAATCACTTATATATACAATACTACAGATAACAGCCGGAAGTTATTCAGTATTAGTGCGATTTTAAAGGGACGCATACAATATTGACTGCTCGGCAATCACTTATATATACAATATTACAGATGGCAGATGTTACTTTATCGTTTACAAACAATATTGCAGCAACATTGATCGATCACATTCGATGCACATTATACACAACTATGCACTTTCATTCATGTTAGCCTGGACGTGTGCTTGTTACTATAAGATCGCGTTTAAGAAATATTGATTACGCACATGATCAAACATTACAAACATGCACTGTATGTGTGATATTTGACACTTTCACATTGAGAATCATTGTTGCAAAATAACATTTCAGCAAACAACAAATAAACACCCAATGTGAAAGCATTCGCGCCGCTCACATACAAACAGGTGAATACAATTAGCAATCATTACAAACTCACTACCATTGGACTAATTGTACTATAAATCCCCCAAACAACATGGCCAATGCATCACTTGTGATCCACATCAGATCAAGTGCTTACCTTGTTACGCTGTTTTGAAAGATGGATGACGATGACATGGTAGACGCTGCTGGTGCTGCTATTGGCGAACTAGCTGTTGGTCGAATCAGGCAGCCTCGGCGGCTCAGACCGAGACGAAGGGGTTGTCTGGTTCGAGGTCCTCCTGTCTACAGGGTGAGACCCACCTTGGAAAACATGAGTGACTTTGAGGTTTATGATAAGTATCGGCTCGATCGCGAACAGCTCATTGGCCTTTACGATCTTCTTAAACCTCATTTGGAGCCACGTATAAGAATAAGGACTGCTGTTCCCGCCATGAGTAAGATGCTAAGCTGTCTATACGTCCTGGCCTCCGGGAGTTTTCAATCCGGAGAACTGTACATGCATGGCCTGGCTCAAGGTACATTCTCTGTGGTGTTTGATAACTTTCTGGACGCCATGGTACGTATCAGTAAGCAATACATAGGATTCCCACAGAATGATGGTGATTGGAGGCGCCTGAAGCGGGAATTCTTTGATATTGCTGAATTGCCCAATGTCTTGGGAGCCATAGATTTTACCCACATTGCGCTGCGTGCTCCAATTGATGACTCGCCCTTCAGAAATCGCAAACATTTTCATAGCCTTAACGTGCAGTATGTTTGTGACGCACAGATGAGGATTATGCATGTGTGTGCGAATTTTGGAGGGGCTAGTCATGATGCCCGCATCCTCTCTCTGTCGTCCCTGTGGAGACAGTTTGAGGAAAGACAAATGCCCCCTGGTTATCTCGTTGGTGAGTATTTGTGCACAACATGGTTAATTATTGTGACAATTGCCACTGTAGTTTTAAAATGTTAGCGTAATGTTCAGCTATAGGATGCAATTTAACCATATATTTTCCCCCCGCTAATGTCTACTTTTAGTTCAATGCAGATATGTAGCATGTCTTACCTGAAATGCTCAGATAGAGAATGTAATGTAACCATGTAGTTTTCATTTTACACATGGCTTGATTTAGGAGAAATACGCATATGTAGCATGTCTTAGCTGAAATGGGAAGATATTAGCTAATGCAATTTAACCATGTCATTGTCTCTTTCCGCAAATGTCTTTTAGTTCAATGCAGATATGTAGCATGTCTTACCTGAAATGCTCAGATAGAGAATGTAATGTAACCATGTAGTTTTCATTTTACACAAGGCTTGATTTAGGAGAAATACGCATATGTAGCATGTCTTAGCTGAAATGGGAAGATAGAGAATAATATTGAACTAGATATTTTTAAGTTAAAATAAACATTTGTTAATGGATTATCGTGTACAAAACATTTTATTGTACTACAAATACTATTTTGAGGATTCGGTTGGAATTATGTTCTGTTCATAATTTATAGGTGATTCTGGGTACATGAGCCGGCCTTGGCTCATTACCCCCTTGCGTAGCCCGACTGATGTGTCTGAGGAGCGCTACAATAGGGCTCATAAGAGAACCAGGGCGGTGGTTGAACGGATGTTCGGGCTCCTGAAGATGAGGTTCAGGTGCCTGGACAGGTCGGGAGGAGCCCTCCAGTACAACCCAAAGAAGGTGGCTAAGATCGTTGTAGCCTGTAGCGTCCTGCATAATATTGCACAGCGGGCTGGGATGCTGCAGGCCGTCCGGCCGGACAGAAACCTCCTCAGAGATGAGGAGGATGATCCTGTTCTAGAGGGGCCATTCCGGGACGAGGGCCTCAATGTCAGAGCAGACATCATCAACCGCAACTTTAGACGGTAAATAATAGAAGTTAGATTGGAGTATTGTCAATAGATGTGAACTCTAGGGAAATGACAAGTAGAGAATTGTGCAAACATGTTAGGATTGTTCATCAAATGCTAAAAATGTGTTTAATTTATTAATATAGGTGATGCTCTGGCCATTGGGTCCTGTAGCAAGTCTTTGCCACCTGGTTTTTAAAGAGGACATCAGCTGGTAAGTATAAATGTCTGGACTGTTGCTGGCATGAATTGTACACAAATACATCATATGGCATACATTTTCTAAACTAGTATTTAGTTTACACATTACTTAAAATGTAAATACTCAGAAAGGGATCCTCTAGCATAACTATCCTCTATCATGACTATGGTTCAATGTCACACATTAGAGGTTTGTTCTGCTCAATATGACTCATCTTCACACTTGATAGAACATAACACAAGATGCTACACAGTAAGCTAGTGACAGAAATTTCTTATGAAATGGGGGGTGGGAGAGGGCTATAGAAATGATTCACACACTTGTAGTAATTTTGAATTAACCTTTTATGCCATTAGGGAGATGACTTAATCTAAAGACTGAAAGGGAAGAATTAGAAGCCTGACAGTGAAGATTGCCCAGACTGACAGTGGAAAAAGCCAAGATTGAAATTGAAGTATACCAATGGGATCATGTCTGCCATTATCTTTCAAATCTGCTGACCTTGAAAAGCATACAAAGACATGTTCACATGGTAAGTGCCAACTATTTAATAGAATAAGGCTGTTGAGGCATCCTATTGGAGACACTTAGATGATTTTCTAATTTTTTGATGGTATTTCACAGTCCTCTATTTTTGAAATGATGAATAAGACACCTATTGAAGATCAACTGTTTAGCCCTGAATTGACTTTCAAAGACCATGCATTATCCAGGTTGGTGTACCAATGCATGCTGGTTAAGAATCACAGGAAGAATGTTGAATATTAGTAGGTTCCATACATTAGTCATATTTAGTTCTTAATTAGATATTTAGGGATCACAATCAGACACTTAGATGAATTTCTAATTTTTAGATGGTATTTCACAGTCCTCTATTTTTGAAATGATGAATAAGACACCTATTGAAGATCAACTGTTTAGCCCTGAATTGACTTTCAAAGACCATGCATTATCCAGGTTGGTGTACCAATGCATGCTAGTTAAGAATCACAGGAAGAATGTTGAATATTAGTAGGTTCCATACATTAGTCATATTTAGTTCTTAATTAGATATTTAGGGATCACAATCAGACACTTAGATGAATTTCTAATTTTTAGATGGGATTTCAGTCCTCTATTTTTGAAATGATGAATAAGACACCTATTGAAGATCAACTGTTTAGCCCTGAATTGACTTTCAAAGACCATGCATTATCCAGGTTGGTGTACCAATGCATGCTAGTTAAGAATCACAGGAAGAATGTTGAATATTAGTAGGTTCCATACATTAGTCATATTTAGTTCTTAATTAGATATTTAGGGATCACAATCAGACACTTAGATGAATTTCTAATTTTTAGATGGGATTTCAGTCCTCTATTTTTGAAATGATGAATAAGACACCTATTGAAGATCAACTGTTTAGCCCTGAATTGACTTTCAAAGACCATGCATTATCCAGGTTGGTGTACCAATGCATGCTAGTGAAGAATGTTGAATATTAGTAGGTTCCATACATTAGTCATATTTAGTTCTTAATTAGATATTTAGGGATCACAATCAGACACTTAGATGAATTTCTAATTTTTAGATGGGATTTCAGTCCTCTATTTTTGAAATGATGAATAAGACACCTATTGAAGATCAACTGTTTAGCCCTGAATTGACTTTCAAAGACCATGCATTATCCAGGTTGGTGTACCAATGCATGCTAGTGAAGAATGTTGAATATTAGTAGGTTCCATACATTAGTCATATTTAGTTCTTAATTAGATATTTAGGGATCACAATCAGACACTTAGATGAATTTCTAATTTTTAGATGGGATTTCAGTCCTCTATTTTTGAAATGATGAATAAGACACCTATTGAAGATCAACTGTTTAGCCCTGAATTGACTTTCAAAGACCATGCATTATCCAGGTTGGTGTACCAATGCATGCTAGTTAAGAATCACAGGAAGAATGTTGATTATTGGTAGCTTACATAAATTAGTCATACATATTTCATCATTAGATATTTAAGGATCACAATCATAAAAAGGAATACATATTATAGTTGATATAGAGGTATTTGAATGGACATGAAATATTACATTTATGTTCAACATATATATTATAGAAATTTGATATACATTTTTATGTATAATTCGAAAATCATATATATTTTTATTAAATATAATTAATAAATATCTTTAAAAAATGTTGAACAAAGTTAGAGCATAGACACAAGATGATTGTAAATGTATTTTATGATTCTTTGACTACGTGTGTATTAACTTTTGTCAAAAAAAATTTTTACATTTCAGATTGGCATCTGATGACTTCCAGGAATATATTTTTATTTTTGGTTCAGTAACTATTAAATTTTAAAATGGTAATAATATAAAGTTTAGTATTAAATACACTATTTGGAACAGATTATAATAAATATCCATATAATCTGTCAATAAAAATCAATTTGACTCCCATGACTGGTAGTTGTCTATTTGACAAGCACATGCATAAGATCAAATAATGCTTTAATTGTTGAAAATCCACTGATTCAGAGAATATTACATTAAACTATCTTTTTTAACATTCATTGGGGAGTGAGATCCATCGATGCTTTTCTTTAGAAATTATTAGATGTTAAAATAATTTTGGATATGTAGTCAATTTCACAAAAATTATTTTTTTACACTTTTAAGAAGGGGAAGTGGTTCAATTACATTAAAGTGACAGTGTTGTTGAATGTAAAATTAATTTTATAAGATCTTGTATCTTCCTTAGGTATCTCAAAACATTATTTACAAAAATTATTAAAATTTTACATTTATAAATGGTAGGTCATTTAACTTTATATTTTTCACAAGCTAGTTATTGGATGGCAGGTTAATCGATTTGATTTTCTAGTGGAGTCATTTAACTATAGTTAATAATATTAAGTAGTTTTTAAAATCTTACCTCTTGGGTTAGACATCACATATCTATATATAATTTTCATTCCCCTTTAGTTTATTTTGACAATGTTAAATCAACATTACAAATGTTTTGGTCCTTAAAGGGACATTCACAAAGTATATTGTGTATTGATTTTTACATTATTCATAAAATAATTTAAACATATTTAGAAAGTACTATAGAATTACATTCAGTCTTTAAATATACTTTGTAAAAAAAAAATCAATGCACATATCTTAGTCAATTACATAAGGTATCTATGTGCAAACAACAATCAGCATCAAAATAGCCTATGTAGATATGTATTTAATAAAAAAATATATATATAATTACAATCTAATGATTGAATACCAAAACATATTAAGTTGTTCAAATATTATAATCTTATCCAAAATGCATACATAACATATAGCTTAATGTCCCTCTAAGCTGAAGACTCCGAAATACCTCCTTTACAATATATATTTCAGTCAGTGTGTAAAACAATCCAGAAGTTAATCTAAATTTTATTGACTCATATGTTATACTAATTTAGCAAAAGGAAGGTGCCTAGGTTTCTGATATTTCAAGCATTATTGTGAAATGTTTATTTAAAGGGACATGAACTAAAAATATACTTAAAGGGAGACAGTTAAAAAATTAATGATTTATACATTCTGAATGAGTATTCTATTTTAAGCAAATTTAAAAATTGTCTCATATTATGAATGCTCCTTGTGATGTTGCTATCATTAATTTAAAAATAAGGCATTAAATAGATAATTTATTAGCTTCAGTACTCTGGACTGAACTTGGTTTTTTGTGGTGGATTAATTTATCCAACAATCATCAAGGACAACCCCGGTTTTTGAAAAAATTGTCCGTAATCTCAAATATCATTATTGATTTGCAAAGAAAGATAACAAGATAATTGTTAACATTTGAGAATCGGATTAAATTATAACGTTGATTAACATTTCATGCTCAATCTGAATCACCAACGCTAAATTTGTTTGGACAGTGTCCCTTTAAGAGATTTAAAGAGTGTATTTACTTCTCTTCCTATCTTGACATACTTTGCTTGAAAAGCATATCGAGATAGGCTCAGTAGATGAAGATTGGTGGATGCACAGAGATGCCTTATGTGATTGTCTCAACCATGTGCATTTAAATTTCTTCTGTTGAGGATATCTAAATACTAAGATACATTGATTTACATTTTAAAGTCTAAACAATTTTCTATCTCTACAGATCATTTGATACAATTGTTTGTTTGTAATGTCTATTTAAAAATAAAGACGCCATTGCACAATAACATATATGAGCACTTCAGATAAATACAAGCTCGAGGTTTATTTACTAATAACAAACAAACCTGTAGTTTAACATTTATAAACAGATTATCCAAGTTACTGACCTTATAACCTGAATTTGAACATTCAGAAATATTGCATGTGAAACGCATCTTGAAACACCAGATTAGCATCTTTAAACATTAGAGTCTAATGTCACGCAATAGCACACAATCAATGTGCATTATGAAATACATTTAATAGAGCAATATCAATACTTCACAATAAGTCAATAAATGGATTTTATGAACAATAAAGACATACAATATTAAATGTGTATTTGTATTAAAGAAACAGACCGTTATTAAACCGAGAAATGTCTACAACATTTAATAATGTGACAGTATTAGATTTTAAAGAGAATTTAATCATTAATATTTAACGGATCACGGATATTAAATCTGCGTCACACATATCCGCATGACAGGCCCATGAGTTACAAATAAGTCTACATGAAAAATGAAGTTACAGCACCACCATGAGGTATGTGTAAGGAAGTTACTAAGATATGAAACATTAAGGAACGGCCAATCAGAGTTCATCACACAAACACAACTTGAGTCAGGATGGTCTCACAGACATTCTAACAATATTTCAAACTTTTATCCAATCAGATGTACAGATAACTTGTCCCATGGTGCATCTCATGTTTACTTCACCATATAAAAGTCCATTACACGTTGCCATCTTTGTCAGTTCTCTAATGCCTGCAGGCAGTATATCTGATTTTGTTTTACCAAAAAATCGACAACCCAGCAGGCATGTCAGCTCCCAGGTTCACCAAGGAGGAGAGCGCTGCACTGGTCCACGCCGTCAAGGACTTTTATCCCCAGCTGTTTGGGAACAAGAGGAGGTTGACAGATGCGCCTGTTAAGAAGGCCCTCTGGGAGTCTATCACCAATGCGGTTAGATTGGTGTGTGACGTCCAGAGGACCCAGGATCAGATCATGAGAAGATTCGGACATATGAGGTTGCGGTTAACCAAAAAAGTCAACCTCATAAGGGACTGGGTACAAGCCCGTAAAAGAGGTGGCAAAAGAGAGGCCCCGCGGAAACTGTACCTACTCCCTTATGAGGTGACTTTATGCGAGCTCCTCAATCTCCGGGTCCCCAAAAGATTCAGATCCTCGCCATCCTCGGCCTCCTCTTCTTCCCTCCCAGCTGCGGGATCTGAAAGTCCTGACGCGGGGGCCAGGGCAGCTGCTTCTCCGTCCGGTGGCCTGGGAGGAGATGGAGAATCTGAACCAGGTAATTATCCAACTTCATATAATATCTTATTTATTTTTTTATAATCAAAAAATGTGTATATAGTCAGATACTAAACCTATACAGATCTCACAACATACACTACATATGATGTTTAGATATCTGATTTTAGATTAGTGACACATGAAATAGGAATGATGTGTCTTGCGCTCTACAGAATATGCGTCACAGAGCGAAAATGGAATTGCGCATACACGTTAACATGGGTTTGCGGAAAGTGGCATTGCTTTATACATGTTGGTCAAATGACGGATGCGTAATTCCGATTTGAATCATTGCGCAATGATCGCGAAAATGGAATTGCGCATACACGTTAACATGGCTTTGCTGTAAGTGGCATTGCTTTATACATGTTGGTCAAATGACGGATGCGTAATTCCGATTTGAATCATTGCGCAATGATCGCGAAAATGGAATTGCGCATACACGTTAACATGGCTTTGCTGTAAGTGGCATTGCTTTATACATGTTGGTCAAATGACGGATGCGTAATTCCGATTTGAATCATTGCGCAATGATCGCGAAAATGGAATTGCGCATACACGTTAACATGGCTTTGCTGTAAGTGGCATTGCTTTATACATGTTGGTCAAATGACGGATGTGTAATTCCGATTTGAATCATTGCGCAATGATCGCGAAAATGGAATTGCGCATACACGTTAACATGGCTTTGCTGTAAGTGGCATTGCTTTACACATGTTGGTCAAATGACGGATGCGTAATTCCGATTTGAATCATTGCGCAATGATTGCGAAAATGGAATTGCGCATACACGTTAACATGGCTTTGCTGTAAGTGGCATTGCTTTATACATGTTGGTCAAAATGAAATGTGAATTATTATATATGTGAAGAATACAGTATTCTTATTTTCAATATTATACATAATAAAAAAAGAAGAATCCAAATAAATTATAACATATGCACATCAATTGATGAGAATGAAATAACACCAAAAAATAATTAAAGCTACAGTAAACAACACAACTGATTGAAAATAAGAGTACAGGATATAAATATCATGAATTGAATTGAGGAAACAATTAACTCATGGGACTACCAAAGGATTAATAGTTTAAAATTGATTTGCTAATAATGTAAAGATTTTAAACATGGCATGATTTGTATTAATGATATGCAATCCTCATTTAATATATTACAGATATGGATGTTGCTGCTGGATCCTTAAGGCAGGGCTTGTCACAGTATGGTATGTCTCATTTTAATTGACATTTGTCTTAGAAACATGGACAGAACATTACATACTAAATCCACATTGTTCAATATTTATATGTAATGTCCCTTTAATAGATGAAAATTAAATAATTCTTCGGATATCCTTAAATAACATATTAGATTTGAATTGCATGCTCAATCCCATTCATTACATCAACATAATGAGTAGAGAATTCATTAACACCAACATTGTCAAATCAATATAATTTTATATTAAAGGGATACTGATCTACAATTATTAATGTTGTCATTCAGATAGAGTATGCAATATTAATAAACATTTAAATATAATACTATCATCATATGTGAAATATTCTATTGCTAAATGTATTTTAAAATCAAGAATGTACGTTTATCTGCATCTCAATTTTGGTTGAACAACCTGGGTTTTTATTGATGATTGGTGGATACCTTCAACAAACAATATTTATTGAATACAATATTGCTTATCTGCCTTTAAGATTAAAATGTAGCAACATTCAAATTATAATAGGAGTCAATGTTAAATCATTTAGAACAGTTTGAACAGAGAAATCAATGATTTAAATTAATCATGTCAGTGTCCCTTTAATAAACAATAGATTCATTCATCTTTACATTCTTTGGATTAAACAATATTGATATATAATTCACATATTCACTGTTGGAGTTACTTTATAGATATCAGCATACTCTAACAGCACCATGATTACATATTTGTACTAATCAATTTGGTTTTGTATTGTGATAAATATGTGTTGTGTCCTAAACAAGATTACTGTACATTGCACAAATGGCTCGATGTGCCACATGTGTTTGTTTAGATTTGTCAACAGCTGCTCTTCAAAATGTGGTTTGTGTGTATTCTTTTAAGAACATTGATCAATGGGTATATTTAGATATGCAATAGCATCGTATGAGATGAGTTTGATGTCTAATATAGTCTGAAATTAAACATATGTTCAATACATCATTTTTAACAGAATCCCCTTGATTCAATCAAGCATTTTCTGGTTTAATGACTGCTCTATTCTTCACATTTTCAAGTTGATTAATCTTAAAATTCGAGACAGATGTGATTTAGTGATATCCCAAATGTGTTTCCTAATATATATCTATATCATTCATAGAGAGAGTTGGTGTGGTGAGCCCACAGGAATCCAGCAGTGACATAGAGCCGCCTTTGCGGTCTCCTGGTAAGTCCATTGACTCATTTATATGTCATTGAAGGTGTATTGGTAATCAATATTATGAGCATGATTCTGATGAAGCATAACATTTGAAACAAACATATAATTTTCTCTTCTGATTATATATTAATTTTCTTTTAATATTGAAAGATTAATAATTTAAACTTTATTAGTCTACACATTTGTTATTCAGAAGATGTATAGCATATGTTTGTTTCCATGTTATTTTTTGACAACAGTCATCAAGTGATACACACATGAGAAATCTTAAATGTTCTATGTACTATGCTTTTATGATTTTTAAATTAATACAAACAATACATCGAAAATCTGAATCATTGAGAATAACAAATCTAATGTAATTTGTATGCTCCATCAAAATGATGTAAATCATAACTTTGGGTGTGTATATCATTAATGCAACATTGATGTGTGTCTTTGAACAACAGTAACATATGTTATAATATCTGTTCTTAACGTGTACACAACATGTTATGTTTTACAGAGATTGATTTAACATATGTGACGGAGGAGGAAGAGGCTGCCTTGGAGTCTAATGGTATGTGAAATATATCTATCATGTTTCCAACATGTTGCTTTATTTGAAATAATTTCATTGAAGACATTCAAAGTCTACAGCTTTTGCACTTTAAAAAGGAATATTATTTGTCTGTTCAAATACACTACTGCCCCCTTTCTATATCAGGCAGCATGAAAAAAAAATTTTTTTTAATTTATAATTCATGCCATCATTATGTCACATGCATATTCCAGGCCAAAACACAATAATAATGTTATAATTGTACAGACAGTAATTGATATTCATCTGAGTGCCTATATGCATACCATATCCTCATTTCATAATTGTTTACAAATTCAAACACACTTCGAAGTATATTGAAAACATAATCAATTTGAAATGCGTTGATTTGATTTCATGATGTATGAGATGTTAATATATATTTATTAAATTTTCAGATGGATCCACCACTTCTGGTCATCTGGTTTCCGCCCCTGCCCAGTCCCCTGACCAGTCACAGACCCCTCCCCATGCCCAGACCCCTGCCCAGACCCCTGACCATGCCCAGACCCCTGCACAGACCCAGACCCCTGCCCATGCCCAGACCACTGCCCATGCCCAGACTCCTGCCCATGCCCAGACCCCTGCCGGCCCTTCCCATTTATCATTTCCTGTCCCTCCCAAAAAACGCCCCTACAACCCCCTTCGCCGCTCTCCCCGTATTATGGCCCGTACAGCTGCCCAGACCCCAACTCCCCACTCCCCAGCTGTACGGCCTACCCTGGAGCAGCAGCTCACCCCTCCCCAAGCCAATCCCATCCCTCCCCAAGCCAATCCCATCCCTCCCCCCTGTCTCAACCTTCATTGTCCTGGGTGTCGGATTGTCCTTCCCAGGCACAGCTGTAAGTATCATTCAAAATCAACATTATAAGATACTTAAAGGTACACTGAAGGTAAATATTTTCTATTGTGATTCAAATAGAGCATGCAATGTTAATCAAATTTATAATTTACTACTCTTATGAATTATTCTTCATTCTCTTGATATCTTTATTGAAACAAAGAAATGCCTATAATTATTTTAAAAAATAAAATAATTGTGGACATCATTTCTTTATTGTTGGATGAATGTATCCATCAACCAGCAGGGACAAACAAAGTTGATAAACAAATATGGCCTGCCCTAAAAAGCGACATTCTTGCATTCAAAATCTAGCTATAGAATTCAAACATTTAAAGAATATGTGTAATTTTTAAATATTTGTAATGTCATGCTCTATCTGAATCAGTCAATTAAATATTTAGGTTCAGTGTCCCTTTAATTGGATATCACTACATATACCAATCACCACTACTTGGATCCAACAATTAATGTACAAATGTTGATACATTATCTCTTGTCTAACCCAGTGGGAATGTAATTTCTTCAGGTTGCTATGTTTACACAGCTTGTCCTCAATGCCAAAATGTTTAAGGATAGGTGTGCCTACCACAGTATAATTTAAATATTTAAATTGCTAATGTAAGTACAATGTAAATCCTTTAACAAGATTTGATACACTCAAGCTGTATAAGTGGATCATCTAAAACCAATTAAAGGGGACAACATGTTTGAGTAAACTGTCCCTTTAATGATTTCGGTCTGTCTGAATAACCTAATTCATGTGTAAAGAATAAATTTAAACTAATTGATGTAAAGAATGATTTGTCTTTATGATGACAATGTATCTTTTCTATTTTTTTCGTCTGATGTGTAATTATCCTTAATATTTAATTTATTCTTTATTTTAGGCTGTGACTCAGCATGGCTCATGCTAGAAGGTATAGCAAGAGTAGAGCAGGCCGTGTTGAGGAACGCAGCTGTCCTGAGAGGGATGAACGACACCATGCAGGCCCAGCTCCGGGTTCAGGACTTGACTCTGCGTGCAATTATGCGATTAAGTTCAAGGCCTGAATCTGGAGCTGGACATGCACAGGACGATGAAGAGGATGACCAGTAAGTGAAGGATCTGGAGATGCTCCAAGGTGGCAGATAAGAATCCTCCGTCCACATGTTGATTTTTTTGTTTTATTGTTGCCATTTGGCCTTTTTAAAAGTTTATTGTTGTGCCTGTTGCACTCTTTTACCTTGTCATATGTCTCCAATGGGGCTATGGTGGCCCTTGGCAACTCTCTTCATGGACTGTGATGCACTGTGTTACCTTGTCATATGTCTCCAATGGGGCTATGGTGGCCCTTGGCAACTCTCTTCATGGACTGTGATGCACTGTGTTACCTTGTCATATGTCTCCAATGGGGCTATGGTGGCCCTTGGCAACTCTCTTCATGGACTGTGATGCACTGTGTTACCTTGTCATATGTCTCCAATGGGGCTATGGTGGCCCTTGGCAACTCTCTTCATGGACTGTGATGCACTGTGTTACCTTGTCATATGTCTCCAATGGGGCTATGGTGGCCCTTGGCAACTCTCTTCATGGACTGTGATGCACTGTGTTACCTTGTCATATGTCTCCAATGGGGCTATGGTGGCCCTTGGCAACTCTCTTCATGGACTGTGATGCACTGTGTTACCTTGTCATATGTCTCCAATGGGGCTATGGTGGCCCTTGGCAACTCACTTCATGGACTGTGATGCACTCTTTTACCTTGTCATATGTCTCCAATGGGGCTATGGTGGCCCTTGGTAACTCTCTTCATGGACTGTGATGCACTCTGTTACCTTGTCATATGTCTCCAATGGGGCTATGGTGGCCCTTGGCAACTCTCTTCATGGACTGTGATGCACTGTGTTACCTTGTCATATGTCTCCAATGGGGCTATGGTGGCCCTTGGCAACTCTCTTCATGGACTGTGATGCACTGTGTTACCTTGTCATATGTCTCCAATGGGGCTATGGTGGCCCTTGGCAACTCTCTTCATGGACTGTGATGCACTGTGTTACCTTGTCATATGTCTCCAATGGGGCTATGGTGGCCCTTGGTAACTCTCTTCATGGACTGTGATGCACTCTGTTACCTTGTCATATGTCTCCAATGGGGCTATGGTGGCCCTTGGCAACTCTCTTCATGGACTGTGATGCACTGTGTTACCTTGTCATATGTCTCCAATGGGGCTATGGTGGCCCTTGGCAACTCTCTTCATGGACTGTGATGCACTGTGTTACCTTGTCATATGTCTCCAATGGGGCTATGGTGGCCCTTGGCAACTCTCTTCATGGACTGTGATGCACTGTGTTACCTTGTCATATGTCTCCAATGGGGCTATGGTGGCCCTTGGCAACTCTCTTCATGGACTGTGATGCACTGTGTTACCTTGTCATATGTCTCCAATGGGGCTATGGTGGCCCTTGGCAACTCTCTTCATGGACTGTGATGCACTGTGTTACCTTGTCATATGTCTCCAATGGGGCTATGGTGGCCCTTGGCAACTCTCTTCATGGACTGTGATGCACTGTGTTACCTTGTCATATGGCTCAAATATTCCTTATTTTTACAAGATTATTTCTAAACGTTGTTGATGTTTTCTTACATACTAATAAAAGACATGTAATTGCACGATTCTTTGTCCTCATTCTTCATGTTATTTTTTGAAAGCTCTAGTTTATCTTGTTGATCCTTAAAGGGACCTACCAAAAATATTTTTATATTAAAAATCATATATGTAAGACAATTGTAAATGACTTTAAGATTAATATCTCCAATGTAATCTTATTATTTGTCTTTATATATTTTTCTCTTAGCTTTATCATTGCATGATTATGATTAGCATAGTAATATTTTTATATATGTATATATAGATAGTTATTTGTGTATATATGTATATTTCAATTTTCACATCCATGTGTGTATTTAGAAACTCTGCATGAATTGATGCACCTTTAACAAATGATCTGAGGATTGATACAATGATATAATCCCTGTAAAGTGTTCATTTTATTGAAATAGTATTGTCTATGTGTATCCGCTTTTTAAAAACAAAATAATGTCCCTTTAAGGGATGGTGAGCACAATTGTTAATGAATGTATTTCCATTTCTAAAGCGTTTTTGTCCTTTTTACATGAACAAGGACATATAATCTTATTAATAAACAATCTTATTGTAATGTTGACAGCACATGTATTTCATTTTCTATTCTATCTTATTTTAAAAGTGTAACCAAATAAATCTCTGTGTGTAATGCAAATATTTTAGATGATGAATATTTGTTTAAAAATATGTTAACAAAATACTTCTCCTCCCATATATGGCTATAGGTAGGCTGACCATATTTAAACTTGAATAAATTACACGTTTAATCAATCCATGTAGCATTATTGTTATTACAAAACAATCCAAACATATCTTAAAACATCAATGGCATATGTATTTCTCATGTGTATCTTTTAAATGTTAAAGATATACACCATAGCTATAGTTCAAAGGACAGTCAAGTCCGAAAAGATGATTCATGATTTGGTGACATTCCTAGATAGCAATCTAGACACATACTAGTTCCTAAAATATAAATACGTTTTTTAGTGATATGCCAAGCTGTCAACTGAGTCCTTGTATTGGCTGCGGTTTTTCAGCTATCTCGGATGCGCCATGTTGCTCAAAACGTCACCTGCCAGGCTGTCCAATGATTCCTTGTATTGACTGACGTTCTTACGTGATCAAGAATGTTCCTTTTATTGGATGGCGTTTTTACGCGATCAAGGATGCGCCTTTTTTTGGGGGCGTTCTTACGTGATCAAGAATGTTCCTTTTATTGGATGGCGTTTTTACGCGATCAAGGATGCGCCTTTTTTTTGTTGCGTTCTTACGTGATCAAGAATGTGCCTTTTATTGGATGGCGTTCTTACGTGATCAAGGAAGCGCCATGTTAAGACGTCACATGCAAAGGTAAAAAAACTTATGATTGGATTACGTAGTCCCGCAATATTTGTTTGTGCACGTTAAACACGTTTGTGACTGCAGCCAATTTTAAAAACCTTGCGAATATGTATTATTTGCATCATGTTACATTGTTGACTCGTAGCTGATAAAGACCACCACATTCTCTTTTGCTGGATGTCTGGTTGAATAAACGAACGAAAGCAAAATGTTTTCATGCATATGATATTTCGAGGCAAGTGCAAATCTCTATAGTCCATGTTGTTTAATATGTTTGTCAACAATATGTTCCTTTTTCAGAAAAATGACTGTTGTTTTTAATGTTAAAGATATCTAATTAATAAATATGCGCTATTGTGTTAGAATAAAGTAATCAATATGCATTTAGCTTTATCATATGCTAAATATATGATGCCGACTTCTAAATGTAATTTCGTTGTAAATTTTATTAAAGGTTCATTAGACACTCACATTATAAATCTAAATTTTTTATTTTGTCTCTAGTTAGATAGTCCATTGTTTAACAAATACACGTTTCATTTTGCTTCTGTTCAAAGAAAATGTAATTAATTATCAGACTCCTCCCCAAGCCTCTAAGTTTCATGTGAGTACCATCTCCAGCTTACTACTATTTGTGTAAAGGGTCTTTTCATATGTTAATGATGGGGTATTGTCTTGTTTTACGGTTGTAATGGGGGTTCATCTATATTTTCAATAGAGCTAACCCGATTTTCTTTGAAAGTGTTTGAAGCTTTGTAATATTGATATCAGTATATGTTAATCTTGTTGTTTGTAGTAGTGTCTATTACATACAGTTCTGTTAAAAATATAGTATACTGTCCCTTTAATGCAAATGTTGATTTTTGTATCATGTATGAGTTCCACATTGTTTAATCTTCAAATATATTATTGTTAGCATATTTTCACCCCCCACTCCTAAAAGGACTTTAAACCATATTCATTGTTCAAACAAATGTCTTTCTTAAAAAAAATTAACACAATAATGTCTCTTTAAGAAAATATACTTTATTTAACACGTCAATATAAATCTGATTTCAATATTTAATTTTTGAAAAAGTACATGTAGATATACCAACAAGCTTCAAATATGTGTTAGCATATGTAATTTTGTTAAAGGGACAGTTTAGAAAACAAATAATGTTTTGCATTATTCTAAAAGTCAATTTTGTAATATCAATGATCTCAAAGGTTTCTCACCAATTAATCATTTGTCTTTGTTTATTTAAAATTGCTTGCTAAACCTATGAGGTTCGTGTGCTCATTTCTTCGAGCTTGAAGAGTGCATGTAATCATTATACAATTTGACCACTAGAGGGCATTTGGATAGCATTTGTATATGTAAAACCTTGTGCTCATACAGCATATTATTTACCATGTATTGATCATTGATATCTAAAAGGTTGTTATGTCAGAACAACAAATAAGTGGTCATTTTTCCTAGGCATAGATACAAGGTTAAGCACATAAGTCACACGTATTTCTCCATGTTTTGTTGTTTCCAACTTGATAATGCGTAATACAGTGTTTTCTTTGTAATCAATAATTTTCTGACTGTCCCTTTAAGCTGTGTTATTGGCATTCAAACAGTAATATGCCATCATGGATAATTGTAATGGTAATTTTGTTTGCGATTCGGGAAACAGTTTGGACATCACATCACAGAAACCAATCAATATCATGAACAAGGATAGGTATGTGATGATGTGGTTTTCACACACTTATAACCCACACTCTGCAAACAATCTGCCTCCATGGACCCGGTCCCATAGAAGTAGATTATATACAGAGTGTGGTCCACAAGTGTATGAAAACCACATCATCACATACCTATCCATTACACATTAAATAAAAAAAACATTAAAGATGAAAATAAATACTTCCTTCCTCTTCCTTCCCCTCTTCCCACGGGGCTGAGGCTCTGGGAGGGGCAACTGCCAACTCCGAAGAGTTCTCCTTGGAGATGTTGTGGGAAGAGTGGAAGGAAGAGTACTGGGACGACCAAGGTGAGGAGGAGAAGATGGCTGAGGAGGAGAAGATGGCTGAGGAGGAGAAGCTGGCTGAAGAGGAGGAGATGGCTGAAGAGGAGTAGATGGCCCGGCAGGAGTAGATGGCCCGGCAGGAGTAGATGGCCCGGCAGGAGGAGATGGGCCGGCAGGAGGAGATGGGCCGGCAGGAGGAGATGGGCCGGCAGCAGGAGGCCCAGCAGCAGGAGGCCCAGCAGCAGGAGGCCCAGCAGCAGGAGGCCCAGCAGCAAGAGGCCCAGCAGCAGGAGGCGGACCAGGAGGTAGACCAGCATGCGCCTCCCGGAAAAAATTGAACATCTCTTGGTGCAGATGAAAGATTCTGTTTTGGCCTTGTTCGATTCTATTGAGTATGTTTATTATTTGGTTTTGTCCTTCAATTATTTGATTTTGTCCATCAAGAATTCGAGTGCGGCCTTCGATATTTTGTATCCGGGAGTTACGCATCTGGTCTATGTAGTCCAGTAGAACCCGCACCTCCGCTATTTCCTCTTGTTGTGCTTGGCGGGGTACGCGTGCACGGCGGGGTGCCCGTGCACGGTGGTGTGCGGGTCCTTGAGGGTCCTCTGGTTCCGCGTGCTCCTCCTCTGCTTCCGGGGCCTCTTCATCAGCTTCCGTGCGCTCTTCGTCACGGGGGGCCTCTTCCCTCCGAAGTGGAAATTCCTCCCCACCACTCTCATCCCGGGGAGATAGATGAGGCTGTGTTTCTTGTGCTGCCTCCTCCCCAGACTCTGTATATTAAAAAAAATTAAAAAAATAAATGTATATATTAGCATATTTGCAAATCAAGCTTTAAATGACTTAGCTTACGATACAATTACAAATGCAGAATCATTAATCCACTTTGAAATCTAACAAACAATGAATACGATTTCCGCTTTTTCAAAACCGTGTTTGTGATATCTCTGGTCAATGTGAATGTTTTCGCGTTTGTTTTCAGTCTGTTTAAATGCACACCTAACCTATAGCCTAGATACTGATGTAACCGCAAAGTAATTGAATGCGTGTAAACAACGTTATAGCATTAATCTGATCCTTAAAGGGACATGAAACCTAATGTTTTATCTTTCATGATTTAGAAGCATACATTTATTATCAACTTTCTAATGTACTTTTCTTATCTAATTAGCTTCATTCTCTGTATATTCTTTGCTGAAAAGCATATCTAAATATGCTTATAAGATGCTGATTGCTAGCTGAATATAGCTGCCTCCTGTGATTGTTTCACCGTGTGCATGGCTATTTCTTCATTAAAATATATCTCAAGAATGATTCACATTAGGTAATATAAGTACATTTGAATGTTTTGTCAAATTGTATTCGCTACCTCAATCATGAAAGTAAATGTTTGTGTATAGTGTCCCTTGAAATACATTCGTATGTGAAATTATTGTTCAATGAGCTTACCGTCAGATGAGAGTGGCAGGTTCCCGGTATCAATTCCTCCGATACCGACTATTTCCACCTCGGAGATGCTGGGCCGCAACATTTCCTCCCATCGGCAGTACTCTATTTCCAGGGCAGGTCCGCCACCGGTTCCTGCGGCATGTCGGGCCTCCAGACTTAACTTTTTCTTGAGATCCATCTTACAGTCCCGGTAGCGATGTTTTATCGAATCAAGATCTCTGTTCTGGCCACCCACTGCATTGACTGCATTTCTTATCTCATTCCAGAGCCTCCTCTTGTCAGTCGGGGTAGTCTTCTGGTGCTGCAGCCTCCTATACCTGGCCATATAGGCCTCTACGAGGGCCTCCTTCTCCTCCATCGAAAACCTCGCCTCCCTAGTCGCCTTGGCCTTCCCCTGTGACGATGCCCTCTGTTTCCCGGACTGTGAAGCCCTACTCTGACCGCCACTGGGCCCAGCCACTTGGTCATCTTGAACCAAGTGGCTGGGTCCACCCACCGCTTCCACCCCCGCTTCCTGCCCCCCTTCCTGCTCCCCTTCCTGCCCTGTTCCTCTCCCCCTCCCTCTCCTCCCCCCTCTACCTCTCCCCTGCCTGGCCTCCATCTGTTCCCTAAACTAAACCCCAAATAATCCAAAAGAAAGTGAGTGTGATGAAATGAAAGGGGGTCAAAATAAAGAACTAAAAAGACAAAAAAAGTGCTGAAAGTGTGAGAGGGATCTAAAAAAACAAAGAGGGTAAGGGGTATTTAAATAAACCAAAAGAAGAAGAAGACTAAAAGGAGGATATGTAAACTAAATGTAACTAGAGGATGGGTATGGGATGGGTATGGGGTATGGGATAAGAGTAAATGGGATGAAAGGGAATGGGACTACAGGGAATGGGGTATGGAGTGTAGTATGAGGGGGTAGGGGGTATGGAGTGTATGTAGTGTTATTGATAAGTGTATGTATGTATTGAATGTGTTTGCGTGTAAATGTGTTACGTGTACAGAAAAATCACTCGCTCGCTAACTCACACTACTACTAATTCTCACTAACACACTACTACTAATTCTCACTAACAAACACTCCCACTAACTCTCACTAACTACCAGTAACTTACGCTCCCACTAACAACTCTCACTAACAACGCCCACTAACTCACTCACGCTCCCACTAACAGACTCTCTCCCACTCCCACTAACTCCCACTAACTCACTCACGATAACACTAACAACTGACTCTCTCACGCTAACACTAACTCACTCACAATAATGCACCAACTCTCTAATATTAAACCTCCAATCTCCAAAGACCCACCAGCAACACAGTCAAAGAAGCCCTGCTTGTGTGGTGCTTATATACCCTGTGTAAATGTTTAATGATGTACCAATTTCCGTTGTAAATAGTGTTCAGGTGTGCTTTATTAGCAATTAATATTAGTGCAATGTGTATTAGTTGTGTGAATTTGCGCATGCTCATTTGGAGTTAGTATTTGTGGAATGTGTAGAATGCGATGATGTCATAGTGGTCGTTTTCTCTAACATTGTCCAATAGTATTCTTTTTAAATGTGAATTTGCGATGGTGTGTTATTAGTGAAGTGTTGTATATGTATGTTTGTCCTAATATATAGTGATATTGAATGCGAATATTTTTCTAGTGTATGTATATATTTTTTATTCCTTGTTGTTATTTTGCGATTTCCCGCATCTTAAAGTATATGCGTATTCCCGTATTAAATTTTATTTCAAATCCCCCCGTTTGTGAATGTGTAATGCTTGTGTGCTTTGTTGATTGATTGTTGTTGTGACATTAGCGGCGTGTTATTGTTGTGCATGATGTGGTATGCGTCATATGACCGAGCTGTGCGTATTCTCGCGAGATCGAGTGTTAGGTGAAAAAAGCTATTTTTTTGCTTTCTCATTGATCTCTATGGGAGACTGTCTTACGCGGGCAGTATTACGCGTGTGACATACACGCGTTAGGAGCATCGTTAGATGGTCTTTTTTGAACTCTAAATACCGGAGTCAAACAATGCCGTGCGTTAGACATAAAACACGCGTGACGTTAGAAACCCATCTACCGCCGAACTCCAAATCTAGCCGTAAGAATCCTTTTAGCGCAGACTGGGGTGCTAAGAAGAAGGACTGGGGTTAGCTCTGCTCTCCAGCGTACTAAAGGTAAGTATAATGCTACAGACAAAACGTTTTCACCAGTAACAAAGGTACATTTACATCCGTTTAGCAAATATTCAGTAAAACGAATACTGAATAGTGCAGCAGAGGAATATTCGGGACGAACCATATTTTTTGGAGCTGCACATGTCTATTAAAAACTATGTAAAACTGTCTTTCTGTTGCATGTACTGTATAAGCTGTATTATGACATCTAAATATTGTGTAAATTATATAAGATGTTATTTGTACGTGGTTCCTTCCCCTTTCTAAGCTGTCCCATTTGTATAAAAATATATAAACATATACAAATATATTCCAAAATCCATACCTTTTCTGGTCCCAAGCAGTTTTGATAACATTTTTTTACCGCTGTGTATATAAATATATATATGTATTTATATATGCTGTGTTCCAGCTGATTTGAGCAATTTATTGTATGAGTTGGTAAAGACACTTTGATTTTCATTGAACTAGTAAGTTGCAGGAGTCTGTAAGATCAGAGATCATAGAAGTGTGCTGTTAATTATTTGTGAATTTTCCTTTGCAGTGCTTATTCATGAATGTTACCAAAATTGTCTTATTAAAGGAATATGAAACCAAAAGATTTTCTTTTGGGATTCAGACAGATACGCAGCCCTGCTGGTGTCACTGCAAAACAAAATGTAGAAACATTGCCATGCTGTGATTATCATGAGCACAGTGTATTATATTGTTCCCACAAATTAACTCTTTCGTGTGCACGCAACAATCAGTACAGTACAGCATGCGTACAAAATAAAGTGTCCCAATGATGTAGTTACATTATGTGCACAAAATAGTGTGCATGATTTAACTTTTTTAAACATGGCCACACTTCTCTTCACCCGTAGTGTCATGTGACCCATAAGGCGTGAAGGTCATGTGACACGTAGGCGGGTAGGTAATCTGGTATATAGGAGGGTATTGGTTTCTGGCACAAGACCAGTTTTCTCTATTTGGCTTACGTAGTAGTAGGTGACCTGGTGGTGTATTTTGTGTGCTTCATGGTTATTTTTTCTAACTTGGTTACTGCATAGTAGGTGACCTAGTGGTTTATTTTCTCGGCTACACGGGAAAGACTGACTTCCTAGGTAAATAGAGAAAGCGGGTCTTGCGTCAGAAACCAATACCCGCCTACATGTCAAATTACCTACCTGCCTACGTGTCACATGACCTTCACGCCTTATGGGTCACATGACACTACTGGTGAAGAGAAGTAAAGTGTACAAACTAGTTAATTAGTAGAAACAATATAATACACCGTGCTCACAATATATCACATCGTGCAAACTTTTCTACGTTTTTTTTTTAGCATTTTTAGCATTGACACTGGCGGGACTCCGTAGACAGAGCATACAATTTAAAAAAAAAGTTTCCAATTTACTTCTATTATCACATTTGCATTTTTTCCATAATATGCTTTGCTGAAGAGATACCTAGGTAGACATCTGGAGGACTACATGGCAGCAAATAGTGCTGCCCTCTAGCGCTCTTGCAAATGGATAACATTCTTGCAAAACTGCTGCCATATAGTGCTCCAAATATGGGCAGGCTCCTGGGCTTACGTCCCTGATTTTCAACAAAAGATACCAAGAGAATAAAGATAAATTGATAATAGAAGTCAATCAGAATGTTGTTTAAAATCGCATGCTTTATATGTATCACAAAAGAACATTTTTAGGTTTCATTTTCTTTAAATCAGATAGAGCTTCCTCTGTTACATGGTTTAGTTTACAAGATATTTAAATATAAACTGTTTTCAATACTCTTGCAAAGGACAAACTGTTTATTTGTTTTTCACCATGTCAGGCTATTTCATGCCAGGCTATTTCATGTCAGGCTATTCCATGTCAGGCTATTCCATGTCAGGCTATTCCATGTCAGGCTATTTCATGCCAGGCTATTTCATGTCAGGCTATTTAATGTCAGGCTATTTCATGTCAGGCTATTTAATGTCAGGCTATTCCATGTCAGGCTATTCCATGTCAGGCTATTTCATGCCAGGCTATTTCATGTCAGGCTATTTAATGTCAGGCTATTTCATGTCAGGCTATTCCATGTCAGGCTATTTGATGTCAGGCTATTGGATGTCAGGCTATTCCATGTCAGGCTATTCCATGTCAGGCTATTTCATGTCAGGCTATTTCATGTCAGGCTATTCCATGTCAGGCTATTCCATGTCAGGCTATTGCATGTCAGGCTATTTCATGCCAGGCTATTTCATGTCAGGCTATTTAATGTCAGGCTATTTCATGTCAGGCTATTCCATGTCAGGCTATTTGATGTCAGGCTATTGGATGTCAGGCTATTCCATGTCAGGCTATTCCATGTCAGGCTATTTCATGCCAGGCTATTTCATGTCAGGCTATTTAATGTCAGGCTATTTCATGTCAGGCTATTTAATGTCAGGCTATTCCATGTCAGGCTATTCCATGTCAGGCTATTTCATGCCAGGCTATTTCATGTCAGGCTATTTAATGTCAGGCTATTTCATGTCAGGCTATTCCATGTCAGGCTATTTGATGTCAGGCTATTGGATGTCAGGCTATTCCATGTCAGGCTATTCCATGTCAGGCTATTTCATGTCAGGCTATTTCATGTCAGGCTATTCCATGTCAGGCTATTCCATGTCAGGCTATTGCATGTCAGGCTATTTCATGCCAGGCTATTTCATGTCAGGCTATTTAATGTCAGGCTATTTCATGTCAGGCTATTCCATGTCAGGCTATTTGATGTCAGGCTATTGGATGTCAGGCTATTCCATGTCAGGCTATTTCATCAGGTACCTAAAATAAAAAAAAACCTATAATAAAAAAAAATTCACATAATGAGAAAAGTAAGGGAATCATCATCCAGTGATTGGGATTTTGTTTCTTCCGGCAGAAAATACCGTTAATAGGCATTGTGTGTACATTTGTTCATTCTGTGATATCAGATAGAAGTGAACACATTATGCGCTTCATTTGTCGATGTCTTGGCAAAAAAAGGTTCCTAACTAAGAAGCTTCTCTGCCTGTGGTCTTGGCAGCATTGTGCTGTCTGCACTTATTTGTAGTAGAGTGTAGTATCTGCCCTTGCTCTTGTGCATACAATTGCAGGAGCAGCCAATTACACCAGTCAGAAAGCATGGTAAACTGACAGCTTAGAAGTGGCAGATAGGTTAAAGGGACACTGAACTCAAATTTTGTATTTCGTGATTCAGATTTATTATCAAATTTTCTTCGTTCTCTTGCTATCTTTATTTGAATAATAATGCATCTAAGATTTTTTGGGGGTTTAGAACTCTGGACAGCACTTTTCTATTGGTGGATGAATTTATCCACCAATCAGCAAGAACAACCCAGGTTGTTCATCAAAAATGGGCCAGCATCTAAACTTACATTCTTGCATTTCAAATAAAGATACCAAGAGAATGAAGAACATTTAATACTATGAGTAAATTAGAAAGTTGCTTAAAATGTCATGATCTATCTGAATCACAAAAGAAAAATTTTGGGTTCAGTGTCCCTTTAAGGAACATCAGACTTAAAGGGACAGGCAATTCCAAAAAAACCTTTCGGGGTTTAAATAGGGCATGTAATTTGAAACACCTTCAAAATTTACTTTTATCACCAATTTTGCTTTGTTCTCTTGGTATTATTAGTTGAAAGCTAAATCTAGGAGGTTCATATGCTAATTTATTAGACTTTGAAGACTGACTCTAATCTGAATGCATTTTGACCACTAGAAGGCATTCGTTCATGTGTTTCATATAGATAACATTGAGCTCATGCACGTGAAGTGACCTAGGAGTGAGCACTGATTGGCTAAAATGCAAGCCTGTTAAAAGAACTGAAATAAAGGGGCAGTCAACAGAAGCTTAGATACAAGGTAATTACAGAGGTAAAACATGTATTATGGTTATGCAAAACTGGGGAATGGGTAATAAAGGGATTATCTTTCATTTTAAACAACAATAATTCTGGTGTTGACTGTCCCTTTAAGATAAATATCAGTTGCATGCTCACTTGGGCCTCCACAGATTAATAAATGGAGCCCTATTTCTTCGGTCAGCAGATACAATAATGATATCATGCTGAAGGACATTTGAAAGATGCAAAAAATATTTTTAGATTTGTATATCTTGAAAACTTATGATTTATCATGGCTGAACTTTTTTGACTGTGAAACATCAGTCTGATTGTGTAATCTAATTGCAGTTGCCTGCCTGCTAGCGTGTGTGCCAGGCCCACTTGCCCAGTGCCACCACTCATATCTGGTGTAACAGTAGTGTAAATTTAAAAAAAAAAAAACTTTTTTGACTGTGAAACATCAGTCTGCTTGTGTAATCTAATTGCAGTTGCCTGCCTGCCAGCGTGAGTGCCAGGCCCACTTGCCCAGTGCCACCACTCATATCTGGTGTAACAGTAGTGTAAATTTAAAAAAAAAAAAAACTTTTTTGACTGTGAAACATCAGTCTGCTTATGTAATCTAATTGCAGTTGCGTGCCTGCCAGCGTGTGTGCCAGGCCCACTTGCCCAGTGCCACCACTCATATTTGGTGTAACAGTAGTGTAAATTTAAAAAAAAAAATACTTTTTTGACTGTGAAACCTCAGTCTGCTAGTGTAATCTAATTGCAGTTGCCTGCCTGCCAGCGTGTGTGCCAGGCTCACAGTGTATACTGTGCCCACTTGCCCAGTGCCACCACTCATATCTGGTGTAACAGTAGTGTAAATTTAAAAAAAAACAACTTGTTTGACTGTGAAACATCAGTCTGCTTGTGTAATCTAATTACAGTTGCCTGCCTGCCAGCGTGTGTGCCAGGCCCACTTGCCCAGTGCCACCACTCATATCTGGTGTAACAGTAGTGTAAATTTAAAAAAAAAAACTTTTTTGACTGTGAAACATCAGTCTGCTAGTGTAATCTTATTGCAGTTGCCTGCCAGCGTGTGTGCCAGGCTCACAGCGTATACTGTGCCCACTTGCCCAGTGCCACCACTCATATCTGGTGTAACAGTAGTGTAAATTTACCCACCTAGGTACAACTGCTTTGTGAAGGCACATGATCGCACATCACAAACGCCTATGGGATCAACACATGAGTACAAGCAGCACACAAACGCAAAGCCGCCATCCCTCTCCTGGTCCAGCATCTTCAGCCACGTCAACCACTGCTGTCCTCCTTGCCCCCTCTCAACCATCGGCAACTCCGTCTCTCGCCTTGAGCAGTTCCTGCTCATCAGCCCACAGTCAGGTGTCTGTCAAGGACATGTTTGAGCGTAAGAAGCCAATGTCACAAAGTCACCCCCTTGCCCGGCGTCTGACAGCTGGCTTGTCTGAACTCTTAGCCCGCCAGCTTTTACCATACAAGCTGGTGGAGTCTGAGGCGTTCAAAAAATTTGTAGCTATTGGGACACCGCAGTGGAAGGTACCCGGCCGAAATTTCTTTGCACAAAAGGCAATCCCCAACCTGTACTCGATTGTGCAAAAGGAAGTAATGGCATGTCTGGCACACAGTGTTTGGGCAAGGGTCCATCTGACGACTGATACCTAGTCAGCAAAGCATGGTCAGGGCAGGTATATCACCTACACTGCGCATTGGGTAAACCTGCTGATGGCTGCCAAGCATGGAATGCGTGGCTCTGCAGAGGAGTTGGTGACACCGCCACGACTTGCAGGCAGGCCTGCTGCCACCTCCTCTACTCCTCCTACTCCATCCTCTTCCATAACCTCCTCGGCTGAGTCCTCTTCTGCTGCTGCGTCTTGCTCCACATCAACGGCACCCCCCCCAGCTCCCCAGGTACTATTCCACATCCCGAATACGGCAGTGTCACGCCGTCTTGGGGTTGACTTGCCTGAAAGCAGAGAGTCACACCGGACCAGCACTCCTATCCACCCTGAACGCACAGGTGGATCAGTGGCTGACTCCACACCAACTGGAGATCGGCAAAGTGGTTTCTGACAACGGAAGTAATTTGGTGGCGGCATTGAAATTGGGCAAGTTGACACATGTGCCGTGCATGGCACATGTGTGTAATCTGATCGTACAACGCTTTGTGCAAAAGTACCCAGGCTTACAGGACGTCCTGAAGCAGGCCAGGAAGGTGTGTGGCCATTTGAGGTGTTCCTACATGGCCATGGCGCACTTTTCAGATATCCAGCGGCGAAACAACATGCCAGTGAGGCGCTTGATTTGCGACAGCCCGACACATTGGAATTCAACACTCCTAATGTTTGACCGCCTGCTCCAACAAGAAAAAGCCGTTAACGACTATTTGTATGACCGGGGTGCTAGGACAGCCTCTGCGGAGCTGGGAATTTTTTTGCCACGTTACTGGACGCTCATGCGCAATGCCTGTAGGCTCATGCGTCCTTTTGAGGAGGTGACAAACCTAATCAGTCGCACCGAAGGCACCATCAGCGACATCATACCATTTGTTTTCTTCCTGGAGCGTGCCCTGCGAAGACTGCTGGATCAGGCCGTAGATGAGCGTGAAGAGGAAGAGTTGTGGTCACATCAGCACCAGAAACAGCCTTATCAGCATTGCTTGCTGGACCAGCGGCAACGCTGGAAGAGGATTGTGAGGAAGAGGAGTCAGAGGAGGAATGTGGCTTTGAGGAGGAGGAGGAAGACCAACCACAACAGGCATCCCAGGGTGCTCGTCGTCACCTATCTGGTACCCGTGGTGTTGTACGTGGCTGGGGGGAAGAAGATACCTTCAGTGAGATCACTGAGGACGAGGAACGGGACATGAGTAGCTCGGCATCCAACCTTATGCAAATGGGGTCTTTCATGCTGTCGTGCCTGTTGAGGGACCCTCCTATAAAAAAGCTGAAGGAGAACGACCTGTACTGGGTGTCCACACTACTAGACCCCCGGTATAAGCATAAAGTGCCTGAAATGTTACCGAATTACCGCAAGTCGGAAAGGATGCAGCAGTTCCAAAATAAATTAAAAGTATGCTTTACACAGCGTATAAGGGTGATGTCACAGCACAACGGGAATCTAACAGGGGAAGAGGTGAAAGTAATCCTCCGACTCCCACGACCACGCCGGCAAGGACAGGACGCTTTACAGACGTGTTGTTGATGGAGGACATGAAGAGTTTTTTAAGTCCTATGCATCGCCACAGCCCTTCGGGGTCCACCCTCAGAGAACAACTCGACCGACAGGTAGCAGACTACCTCGCCTTAACTGCAGATCTCCACACTCTGAGGAGCGATGAACCCCTTGACTACTGGGTGTGCAGGCTTGACCTGTGGCCTGAGCTATCCCAATTTGCGATAGAACTTCTGGCCTGCCCCGCTTCAAGTGTCCTGTCAGAAAGGACCTTCAGTGCAGCAGGAGGTATTGTCACTGAGAAGAGAAGTCGCCTAGGTCAAAAAAGTCTAGATTACCTCACCTTTATTAAGATGAATGAGGGATGGATCCCAAAGGGACTGACATTGGGCGATACATTCGAGTAAAAAAGGCCTGATGAGATGAGCTGCCTTGGGCTAAAAATGGTCCACACGCTGCTGTATTTTATCTTCGAATGCCGGATGACTTGCGTGACTTATCAGCCACCAACTAGGGTTCAAGCCGCAATGTTTTAGGGCACTTTCTGCCTGGGAAACAAACATCAATTTTTCTGGCCGCTGCTACAGCAGCGGCTGCAACAATACCTAATTTTTCAGGCATGTGTACATGCCAAATTTTTCTGGCCTCTGGTGCTGCACTGTGGCTTCAAAAACCAAACAAAAAAAGGCATGTAACAGGGATTAAACTGATAGGAATAGTACTACTTAACACACCACTCCTATCTGGTAGCAGATTAGATTGCACGCGCAGTGCCCCAAATTTGAAGTAGGAGGACCGACCAAGCATCTTTTTCCATCTCCCGGTTCCTAAAATCCATGCCATATACACGTCCCCTGATAGGGGACGTAACAGGGATTAAACTGATAAGAATAGTAGTTCTTAACACACCACTCATATCTGGTGGCACAGTAGATTGCACGCGGTGCTGACAAAATGCAGAAGGACATTTGGCAGACGGACATTTGGCAGACGGACATTTGGCAGACGGACATTTGGCCGACAGACAGAAAGCTAAAGAATGTTCCGATTTCGGCCGAGGGAAGATACATTCCAGAGTGCCGCAACTGCCTCTGGGAACATTACCATGGGTCCCAGACCGCACGTCTTGTAATTCTCTGTCTGGGAAATTGTCTATCTATCAAATCTATCTATTTATCTATCAAATCTATCTATCTATCTATCTATCTATCGTATCTATCAAATGTATCTATTGCATCTATTGATCTATCTATCTAATCTATGTATCTATGTATCAAATCTATCTCGTGGCCGGACTGTTATCTGACAGCCACTTGTGTTTCGGCCAAATGTCCGTCGGCCAAATGTCCATCGGCCAAATGTCCATCGGCCAAATGTCCGTCGGCCAAATGTCCGTCGGCTAAAAGTCCGGCCACGATTGCACGCGCAGTGCCCCAAATTTGAAGTAGGAGGACCGACCAAGCATCTTTTTCCATCTCCCAGTTCCTAAAATCCATGCCATATACACGTCCCCTGATAGGGGACATAACAGGGATTAAACTGATCAGAATAGTACTACTTGACACACCACTCATATCTGGTGGCACAGTAGATTGCACGCGCAGTGCCCCAAATTTGAAGTAGGAGGACCGACCAAGCATCTTTTTCCATCTCCCGGTTCCTAAAATCCATGCCATATACACATCCCCTGATAGGGGACGTAACAGGGATTAAACTGATCAGAATAGTACTACTTAACACACCACTCCTATGTGGTGGCACATTAGATTGCATGCGCAGTGCCCCAAATTTAAAGTAGGAGGACCGACCAAGCATCTTTTTCCATCTCCCGGTTCCTAAAATCCATGCCATATACACGTCCCCTGATAGGGGACGTAACAGGGATTAAACTGATCAGAATAGTACTACTTAACACACCACTCCTATCTGGTGGCATATTAGATTGCACGCACAGTGCCCCAAATTTGAAGTAGGAGGACCGACCAAGCATCTTTTTCCATCTCCCGGTTCCTAAAATCCATGCCATATACACGTCCCCTGATAGGGGACGTAACAGGGATTAAACTGATCAGAATAGTACTACTTAACACACCACTCATATCTGGTGGCACAGTAGATTGCACGCGCAGTGCCCCAAATTTGAAGTAGGAGGACCGACCAAGCATCTTTTTCCATCTCCCGGTTCCTAAAATCCATGCCATATACACGTCCCCTGATAGGGGACGTAACAGGGATTAAACTGATCAGAATAGTACTACATAACACACCACTCCTATCTGGTGGCACAGTAGATTGCACGCGCAGTGCCCCAAATTTGAAGTAGGAGGACCGACCAAGCATCTTTTTCCATCTCTCGTTCCTAAAATCCATGCCATATACACGTCCCCTGATAGGGGACGTAACAGGGATTAAACTGATCAGAATAGTACTACTTGACACACCACTCATATCTGGTGGCACAGTAGATTGCACGCACAGTGCCCCAAATTTGAAGTAGGAGGACCGACCAAGCATCTTTTTCCATCTCCTGGTTCCTAAAATCCATGCCATATACACGTCCCCTGGTAGGGGACGTAACAGGGATTAAACTGATCAGAATAGTACTACTTAACACACCACTCCTATCTGGTGGCACAGTAGATTGCACGCGCTGTGCCCCAAATTTGAAGTAGGAGGACCGACCAAGCATCTTTTTCCATCTCCCGGTTCCTAAAATTCATGCCATATACACGTCCCCTGATAGGGGACGTAACAGGGATTAAACTGATAGGAATAGTACTACTTAACACACCTTATAATAATGCAGAGAGAGGCAACGCAGAGAGAGGAGTCTGAAGAAGAGGAGTCAGAGGAGGAAGGTGGCTTTGAGGAGGTGGAAGACCAAACACAGCAGGCGTCTTAGGGGGCTTGTTGTCACCATTCGGGGACCCTTGGTGTTGTACGTGGATGGGTGGAGGAAGAGACCTTCAATTACATCAGTGAGGACAAGGAACGGGACATGGCTAGCTTGGTATCCAACCTTGTGCAAATGGGGAGTTTGCGGTTGTGCAAATGCGGTTGTTTGTGGTGCGTTAAAGGGACAGTCTAGGCCAAAATAAACTTTCATGATTCAGATAGAGCATGTAATTTTAAACAATTTTCCAATTTACTTTTATCACCAATTTTGCTTTGTTCTCTTGGTATTCTTAGTTGAAAGCTTAACCTAGGAGGTTCATATGCTAATTTCTTAGACCTTGAAGCCCACCTCTTTCAGATTGCATTTTAACAGTTTTTCACCACTAGAGGGTGTTAGTTCACGTATTTCATATAGATAACACTGTGCTCGTGCACGAGAAGTTATCTGGGAGCAGGCACTGATTGGCTAGACTGCAAGTCTGTCAAAAGAACTGAAAAAAGGGGCAGCTTGCAGAGGCTTAGATAGAAAATAATCACAGAGGTTAAAAGTATATTATTCTAAATGTGTTAGTTATGCAAAACTGGGAAATGGGTAATAAAGGGATTATCTATCTTTTAAAACAATAAAAATTCTGGTGTAGACTGTCCCTTTAAACGGGGAGTTTGGTCTGTCACTGTGAAGCGGGCGTAACCCTTACACTACCTGATCGATACTACATCATACCTGATGTTTTAAAGCATGTTATTCCAAACAATTTAGGAATGTTAGGTGATTTATGCCCTTTATGGCTTAAAAACAGACTCTGCATCAACTATGTTTTTTTCATGGGAGTTTTGCCATGGATCCCCCTCCGACATGCCACAGTCCAGGTGTTAGTCCCCTTAAAACAACTTTTCCATCACTATTGTGGCCAGAAAGAGTCCCTGTGGGGTTTAAAATTCGCCTGCCTATTGAAGTCTATGGCGGTTCTCCCGTTCGCGAACAGTTGCGGAAGTTCGCGTTCGTCATTCGCGAACGCAAAATTTTAGGTTTGCAACATCACTAATAATTAATCTATTATCTTACAATAATAAGATATCATATTTATTGTGATATTTTTTTAGCTACACTAATTGTGTAGAAATGGATATAGAAAAAACTGGTGATTGGGTTTGCTAAGTTTTAGAACTGGAAATGTACAATGCAGACTTCTCAAGGCTAACCTTGCTACATACATGTCTCTGATTGGTCTCAGCAGAATACATTCGCAACTGCAAAACAATTCAGCTTTTGCTAACTTGATTATCAAGGTCAGCCTTGTCTGCCTTAGTAACAAGCAGGGGTGGAACCAGGGCCCAAGAGCTGGAGGGACCCATAACAGCCAATTTATACATAGGTGTGTGCAGAATGTTTACAATCCTAATGCAGGGAAAGCCTTTTATTAGTGCAGGCTGTAGATCCATCGTATTATCTGTCATCTATCATCTATCTATCTATCTATCTATCTATCTATCTATCTATAATATATCTATCCATTTACTTTTGCTTTCTACTGAGTTACCATGGGGGGGGCCCAAAAGAATCTTGCACCAGGGCCCTCTATTGAGTAGGTCCGCTACTGGTAACAAGTTTGTATGGGCTCCTCGAATGAGGCAAGTCAATATACAATTAAAGGGATAGGAAAGTCAAAATTAAACTTGCATTGTTCAGATAGAGTATGTAATTTTAAGACACGTTTAAATTCACTTCTATTTTCAAATGTGCTTCGTTCTCTTAGTATCCCTTGTTAAAAATGGATACGCACATATCATACACTAGTGGGAGCTGCTGCTAATTGGTGCCTGCACACATTTGTCTCTTGTGATTGGTTAACTAGATGTGTTCAGCTTCCTGTCAGTAGTGAAATGCTGCTCCCTCAGCAATGGATAACAAGAGAATGAAACAAATTTGATAATAGAAATAAATTGGAAAGTTGTTTAAAATTGTATGTTCTAGCTGAATCATAAAAATAAAAATTGGGGTTTACTATGCCTTTAACTGTAAAAATTACAACTCAGACCTATTTTATTATTTTAAATGAAGTAATCAAATGCTGTATTTCCTTAAAAAAAATCATCATTAAAGGGACACTGAACCCAAATTTTTTTCTTTCGTGATTCAGATAGAGCATGCAATTTTAAGCAACTTTCTAATTTACTCCTATTACCAATTTCTCTTCGTTCTCTTGCTATCTTTATTTGAAAAAGCAGGCATCTAAGCTTTTTTTTTGTTCAGACCTCTGGACAGCATGTTTTTATTGGTGGATTAATTTATCCACCAATCAGCAAGGACAACCCAGGTTGTTCACCAAAAATGGGCCGGCATATAAACTTACATTCTTGTATTTCAAATAAAGATAGCAAGAGAATAAAGAACATTTGATAATAGGAGTAAATTAGAAAGTTGCTTAAAATTTCATGCTCTATCTGAATCAAGAAAGAAAAAAATTTGGGTTCAGTGTCCCTTTAAAGATTAACAAGCCTATATTTGCTAAACATGGGGATGACCTGCTCCTAATAAACAAGCATGTTCCTATGTCCCTAATAAACAAGCATGTTCCTATGTCCCTAATAAACAAGCATGTTCCTATGTCCCTAATAAACAAGCATGTTCCTATGTCCCTAATAAACAAGCATGTTCCTATGTCCCTAATAAACAAGCATGTTCCTATGTCCCTAATAAACAAGCATGTTCCTATGTCCCTAAATAAACAAGCATGTTCCTATGTCCCTAATAAACAAGCATGTTCCTATGTCCCTAATAAACAAGCATGTTCCTATGTCCCTAATAAACAAGCATGTTCCTATGTCCCTAATAAACAAGCATGTTCCTATGTCCCTAATAAACAAGCATGTTCCTATGTCCCTAAAAAACAAGCATGTTCCTATGTCCCTAATAAACAAGCATGTTCCTATGTCCCTAATAAACAAGCATGTTCCTATGTCCCTAATAAACAAGCATGTTCCTATGTCCCTAATAAACAAGCATGTTCCTATGTCCCTAATAAACAAGCAAGTTCCTATGTCCCTAATAAACAAGCATGTTCCTATGTCCCTACTAAACAAGCATGTTCCTATGTCCCTAATAAACAAGCATGTTCCTATGTCCCTAATAAACAAGCATGTTCCTATGTCCCTAATAAACAAGCATGTTCCTATGTCCCTAATAAACAAGCATGTTCTTATGTCCCTAATAAACAAGCATGTTCCTATGTCCCTAATAAACAAGCATGTTCCTATGTCCCTAATAAACAAGCATGTTCCTATGTCCCTAATAAACAAGCATGTTCCTATGTCCCTAATAAACAAGCATGTTCCTATGTCCCTAATAAACAAGCATGTTCCTATGTCCCTAATAAACAAGCATGTTCCTATGTCCCTAATAAACAAGCATGTTCCTATGTCCCTAATAAACAAGCATGTTCCTATGTCCCTAATAAACAAGCATGTTCCTATGTCCCTAATAAACAAGCATGTCCCTATGTCCCTAATAAACAAGCATGTTCCTATGTCCCTAATAAACAAGCATGTTCCTATGTCCCTAATAAACAAGCATGTTCCTATGTCATTATAGGGTCAATCACAAACCTTTAGAATAACAAATTAATCATTTTCAACAGAAAACACCATTAAAGGGGCAAGAAACCCCAAATTTTTCTTTAGCGATTCAGACAGAGCATGCAATTTAAAAAAAAGTTTCCAATTTACTTCTGTTATCAAATTTGCTTTGTTCCCATGATATTCTTTGTTGAAGAGATAACTAGGTAGGTGTAAAGAGAACTACATGGCAGGAAATTGTGCTGCCATTTAGTGTTCTTGCAAATGGATAACATTCTTGTAACTGCTGCCATATAGTGCTCCAGACAGAAGCACGCCACTGAGCTTACGATACTGCTTTTCAACAAGGGATACCAAAAAAACGAAGAAAAATTGATAATAGAAGTAAAAGAGAAAGTTGTTTAAAATCGCATGCTCTATCTGAATCATGAAAGAAAATTTGTGGGTTTCATATCCCTTTAAAGTCTATGAGGATTTTTGTAGATAAGTAATTGATAAGTTTTTCTAAAGGATTGTGGTTGGCTCCTATGTTGGGTAAACTCACTAACATATGCAATGTATGCTCTGTAGAAGAGGAATTGCAAGGGTCTGTTTCACTGATATACAAATGATATCCTAAAATATCGTGTGGTGGCACTGTCTGCTAATGTGTTTGCTAAGTGTATTTAAAGTGAAGGTAAACTTTGATAAATGAAAGTCAGTTTTTTAAAAATACCATTAAAAACAGGGGCACTTTCATTGATCAAAGTTTACAAATCAGCCGTTTTGATTAAAAACTTACCTTTGTTTTTTTCACAGCCAGAGCAGCTTCCCCCTCTTGGAAATCCTCTCTTCACACGTCATCAATGACTAATCCGGCTTCCTCTAATCACAGCATGGCTTCAGGCAATAACCACCCTGGGGGGAAAGCCATGATTGGAGGAAGCCGGATTAGTCATTGCTGACGTGTAAAGAGAGGATTTCCAGGAGGGGAAAGCTGCTGTAGCTGTGAAAAGAAACAAAGGTACGTTTTTAATCAAAACGGCTGCTTTGTAAACTTTCATGAATGAAAGTGCCTCTGTTTTTAATAGTGTTTTTAAAAAACGGACTTTCATTCACCAAAGTTTACCTTCACTTTAATGACAATTCTACGTAAGACTTGCACAAACTATCATATTAGTACCATGTTTTTTAGTTTTGAAGCAACTTATTTTTTAATGCCAGTATCTACTTTACGATATGAAAACATATTTTTTTTTTTGTGATTCAGATATAGCGCGCAATTGTAAACAGCTTTACTATTTACTTCTGTTATCTAATTAGTTTCATTCATTGGGATCCTTTGTTGAAGGGTTAGCAATTAACTACTGGGAGTTAGATGAACACAGGTGAACCAGTGGCAAGTGACATATATGTGCAGCCAACAATCACCAGCTAGCTCCCAGTAGTGCATTTCTGCTCCTAAGCCTACCTAGGTATTCAACAAAGGATATCAAAAGAAAAAAACAAACTAGACAATAAAAGTAAATTGGAAAGTTGCTTAGAATTGCACGCATCTGAATCACGAAAGTTAAATTTTTACTTTACTGTCCCTTTAAATTTGCATTTAAATTCAAATTAAAACAAGTGTGACAAGGTAATTAGAAAGTGTTTTCTGATTGTTACATTTAACACAGGATGCACTATTAATAGCGCTGGACTGCACTAGGTTTAACGTGCAATATGGTATTTTAAGAAGTATTTTCAGAGAATGTTTAGCATCTCTAGTGTGCCCTACACTTTCAATAGATACCACGTCTGCACTAAACATCGCTCATTGTACAGGTTGATAGTTATTTGTTGCGTTCGAGCAAGGGCTCAAAGGTGTGTATATATATATATATATATATATATATCAAAATAACAAGAGTATTGCATTGAGCAATGATACTTTTTTATTGGACTAACTATACATTTATAAGTTGACAAGCTTTCGGAAGAGTTCAATACTGACTTGATAGACTTGATAAAGGAAGGAACTCTTCCAAAAGCTTGTCAACTTATAAATGTATAGTTAGTCCAATAAAAAAGTATCATTGCTCAATACAATACTCTTGTTATTTTGATATCTAAATCTCTGGACTAACACGGCTACTCCAATCAACGTGTATATATATACATGTGTGTAGATTTGTATGTGTGTGATAGAAAGAGAGATAGAGAGAGAGACAGTGCTTTTTTTGTAAAAGAAAAGGTGCGGTACTCAAAAAAAAAAAAGTTGCCGGTACTCATTGATTATATTGATTGATATTTTGTGCTCAGTGGCTTTGAGAAAAGCAAAGGGGACAAATTATTTACAATGCTTGATATGTTTTGCAGCCCCCTCTTGTGAAAACTACAGTATTTACATTTATCATTTCAGATAAAATATCCGTTACGAATATTCAAGGACATTAATTTGTTTTTTGTTTAGTTTAAAAATTAAATTTTCGTTAAACATTTACATTAGTTTTTCGTTAAAATGTTTCAAAGCTACACGTAAGAAGTTCATACTTTCCCTAACACACTATGGGGAGCTAACCCGATCCTCTTCTTGACAGGTTCCTGGCTGCACTAAGGAGGCTTAGCAGTTCGGCTCCCAGGACCTGCACTAAAATGAATGCAGGTCGTGGGTGCCGAGCGTGGCTAAGCCTCCTGTTAGCGCGGCCAGGAACATGGCAACAAGAGGATTAGGTAAGCGTGCTCTACAGAAGGTAAGTATAAAGCTTTAAAAACAATTTCAAGGCAACGAATAAACACTGACAAATTTGGTCAGTATGTTTTTGTTTTCTTTAAATGTTGTAGATCTATCTATCTCTATCGCTATAGATATATAATTTAAATATATATATATATATAAAATAAAAATAAGTGATTTTCTTCTAAGTGAAGAACAAAGGTGGTATTTAAAGTATTTCTTAATGCACCTTCGACTTTACTGCATGTTCTGGTTAGCAAGCAAGTAAAAGCCAAAAGAGTTAGCACGGCTGTGTTATCTGAGTCTTTTTCTTGTGCGCTATTATTTTACTTTTAACTTGTAATACGAGAGCACGAATAGAAGCACTATTGATTTAACTTGAGCACACTTAGAGCTCAATAGCGCTAATATTTTTGTGTTCCACTTGTAATCTAGGCTATATATACAATATATACCTGTATAAATATAAGTGCCTAAAATAATTATAGTAATTAAAGTTATTTTATTTAGCAATTTTTGTTATTTTTTATTTTAAATTATTATATTTAGCCAGGTTTGTTATAGTTAAAGCTTGGCGATATTACAAGGTTTTAACTATATCTGACTTGAAGGGACGTGGTTTTAAAATGTAATTTAACCTAATACGCATTATCAGCAGTGTACTTGCTACTAATTCTAAATGGTTGATAATGAAAATTCCCACAAGTCTATTGGTGGAGAGGGACACAGCTTTTCAATCCAAATATATCCATATAATAGTCTAAATTTTATATTTACATCGCATTTTCCATAAATCCTTTAGTTCTAAAAGATCTTTTAAAATGTGGTTCTAATGATATTTAAATTCTTTCTATATCTTAATTTTGAGTTAAAACAGAGTACTCCAATGCACCAAAGTATTTACAGATACTTGTTTTCTATAGACGGTGCACAGATTTTAAATCAAATAATTGATAAATAAATGAAGAACTTTTACCAAATTGGTACCACAACAACCAAGAAAAACTGTTTGTATGACATTGAAAAACCTTATGCTTGAAAAAGGGCCTGTATTTGCTAAACATGTTCATTTGTGACACTTAATATGGCTTTTTTCCACAATTTATTAAAATATCTCAAATATACAAAATAGGTACAATTTGTTGAAAAAATGATTCCTCCATTAGCCCAGATGAGATGAAGATGGTACCAAGAAAAATCACACAAACATTAAAGGAAAGAGGACAAAGATGGAGAATGGAATATTTTTCTTTTTTCATTGGACATTTGTTTTGTAAACACATCCAAAAAACACACAATACAACTTATTACGGAAATATGGATGTTAAGTTTTATTAGCACCATTGGGATTTTTCAAGTACCTTATATAGCACCTTTGTATTTTTAATTCAATCTTTAACACCATTCTTCTTTGTCTACTTACTTGCAAGATGGTCACACTAGTATGATTGTTTGAGGTAGTTAAAACCTGTGGAAGTTATGGTTTTAAACTTCCTCCATGGAAGGCATTCAAAGGCCACAAATGGTGCACTCTTTCACGGTTTTTATTTTTGTTTTTGAATTTTTTTTGTTTGTTACAAAAGCTGACAATTTCCACATTAGGGTGTTAAAATTGTGAAAGACTTCAAAGTCCTCTCTTGGATGTATTAAATTGCATTGCACAATGCTCCGTTCAGTCCCTCTTTTGCCCAGGATTTATGCAAGTCATTTAGTGGAAACAATGGAAGGAGCCAGCTTTCAGTATTAAAAAGAAAGGGCAAATAGAGGAGATTTTTAAGTTAGTTTTAGTTCATCTATTTGAAACAAACTGGGCCAGCGTCAAAACCAAACTCTTGGTCGACACCACCAATGTCCAAAGGTGCAATATCGAGGATGGGCAAGCGAGATGGCTTATTTGTTCTGTATTCAATGACTGTTTTGCCCCATTCTCCCGTGTGTCTCTGTAAAAATAAATTAAACACATAATTAAAGCATACTTTATACAAATTCCCATTTAAAATAAGTAAGCAAATATGATTTAGATATTGTGTTTTCTCAAACAGCAACAATGTAGACACACAAAAATAGCAAGATAATTAAAGGACTATTATAGTGCACAAATGTCATGCTCTAATTAGACTTTAAGGACTGATAATGCTAAAAAACCCTGAATTAGAGCACGTCATGTTTGCACTATAATGGCTCTGTAAGATACTGTGAAAGAATAACAACAGTAGAACATTTTATTTTATGGTTATTGCCCACATTTGTTTGTTGTTCTACTGAATAAGAATACTAGACATTAGGCTATTAGCCATACTTTGTATTAACCTAAGACATTAGGACATTAGCCAATATAAACTTTACACATTAGGCTAGTAGCCACATATTGTGTGAATATATATTAGATAGAGAATTTCTAAATAATACAGCAAATGTATAAATGGTTTAATAGCAAATACATAGAAAAAAATTCAAAAGGGTCAGGTTTTTGTAATTGACTTACTGTGCAACCGTCTTCTAGGACACTGAAGGTGAATCTGCTGTTGCCTTCTGCTCTTAGTTCAACATCGTTAGATCCCTGCAACATGACGGCCTTCTTCAGGTTTCCTGTTTCTCCATCCATATAGGCAATGCTGTTCTTGCAGTGGTAGGTGATATTCTGAGATGCATGATTAGCCAGGAGACGCATAAAGGCAAACTGGGTAGCCATATCCTTTGAAGTGATTCCTTCTTCGTTGTATTCAATCTAAGGAAGCAAAAAAAAAGTCATTCATTATACATACTGCATATATATTTTTTTTATGCAAAGCATATCTATGCTAATGACATATACTAAGGCTATGGGGCCGAATTATCAAGCTCCGAATGGAGCTTGATGCCCCTGTTTCCACGTGATGCTTCAGGCTTGCTGGAAACAGTAGTTATGAAGCAGCGGTCTCTGAGGCTGCGGCCTTCAATCCACCTGATCCTATACGATCGGGCTGATTGACACCCCCTGCTAGCGGCCAATCGAATTTGCAGGGGGCGGCATTGCACAAGCAGTTCACCAGAACTTCTTGTGCAAAGATAAATGCTGACAGTGTATGCTGTCGGCATTTATCGATGTGTAGCAGACATGATATGCTACATTGTATCATGTCCGTCCGCACTTTAGTAAATCTGTCCCTATATATCAAAAGGAAATTGCCATTCAAAGTTCAAATGTACAAGATTCTTCCATACACTTTTATTAGGAAAACTGATTGAAGTAAAAGCTATAACTGTCTCACTCTTCCAAGTGCAAGCATAGCAAGTGTATATATGCTCCTTGCACCTGCATTAGAGAACTGTGCATGCTCGGAAACCTAAGATGCATTTTTTCAGTGAGGGTGTACAGCAAAAGCATAGTGCATTTACTAGTAGCATTTATGCACATTTAAATATGTCTATTCTTAACAGAAATCAGGTTTAAGCATAATAGTGATTGATAATAAAATTGTGATGATATGCCCTTATAAAAAAAGAAAAAAATATATTTTCAGCTAATATTAAAAAGTTAATGTGAAGAATATTTATATCACTTAATCCATTTTTATTTGCATCCTTGTTTTGCTATCTTTAATGTTACTATACTTAAAACTCATATTACTAATTTGATATGTGTCACATATAACACACATCAGTAGTTATGCTCAAGTCCATGAATGTAACCAAAGATGACTAATAAGGATCTTTATTTGATGATTTTCATTCAGGGGGGTAGATTTAACAAGCAGCGGATGCTTGCCGGAAACTTAAAGGGACATGAAATCCAAAAATTTTCTTTCATGATTCAGATAGAAAATACAATTTTAAACAACTTTCCAGTTTACTTCTATTATTTAATTTGCTTCCTTCTCTTGTTATCATTTGCTAAAAGGTTTATCTAGGCAAGCTCATGAGCAGCAGAGAAACTAGGTACTAGCTGTTGATTGGTGTCTGCATATATATATATTGAATGTGATTGGCTCACCCATGTGTTTCGTTAGAAACTAGTAGTGCATTGCTGCTCCTTCAACAAATTATACCAAGAGAATGAAACAGATTAGATAATAGAAGTAAATTAGAAAGTTGTTTAAAATTGTATTCTCTATCTGAATCATGAAAGAAAATGTTTGGGTTTCATGTACCTTTAAGTGAAGAAGCAGTGGTCGTAAGACCGCTGCTCCTTAACTTGTCTGCCACCTTTTAGGTCTGATCGGGATGATTGACACCCCCTGCTAGCGGGCGATTGGCTGCAAATGTGAAGGGGGTTGTATTGCACAAGCATTTCACAATGTTTGCTGTCAGCATTTAGCGATGTTGAGCACTTGGTAAATCAACCCCAGGGGGTCTGGACATTCACATTTCCCATCTGAAGGTGTCACACAGAATCAAGGAATGAAGATGGAATAATTCTATATTAATTTTGAATCTTGAAATGATTTCAGAGACACTTAAAGGGACACTGAACCCACATTTTTTCTTTCGTGATTCAGACAGAGCATGCAATTTTAAGCAACTTTCTAATTTACTCCTATTATCAAATTTTCTTCATTCTCTTGGTATCTTTATTTGAAATGGAAGAATGTAAGTTTAGATGCCGACCCATTTTTGGTGAATAACCTGGGTTATTCTTGCTGATTGGTGGATAAATTCATCCACCAATAAAAAAGTGCTGTCCAGAATCCTGAACCAAAAAAGAAGCTTAGATGTCTTCTTTTTCAAATAAAGATAGCAAGTTAACAAAGAAAAATTGATAATAGGAGTAAATTAGAAAGTTGCTTAAAATTTCATGCTCTATCTGAATCACGAAAGAAAAAATTTGGGTTCAGTGTCCCTTTAATGTCAACTAATCTATTGCACACCTATGAATCTTTATCAATGTTTTGAATAGGTTTAAACCAATGCAAGAAAAATCAGTGGAATGAGTTATTTATATTAAGTTCATTTTTCTGAAATGTGTACAAAATTTGGAATATTAGAAACTGTGAAGCAAAGTCCTAGAAACATACACAAACACATTAACACACACACACATATATATATATAATGATATGTATATATGTATATGGTATGTTGTTTCACAATCTGTATATAATGTTTTCATGAAACAAATCTGAATATATTATAGAATTACTCACTTGTGTGCCACCATTAATGGTTTCACCAAACCATACATGCTTCCTGTCTTTGCCCTTGTTGATGTACCAGTTCTTTTGTGGAATGCTGTCTGGGTTGGCGTGGATACATGTCTCACCAGTGGAGAAATCACAGAATGCCCTGATGGCATCAGCTGTGGAGCCTTGGTTAGGATCAATCCAGTAGTAACCTAAAAAAATAAATAATAGGTATCAATTGAAATGCTTTCTTTTTGCAAAAGGGTTAACATGAATTTAAATCCATCTCCAGACAACAATGTATTACTAAGAGCTAAAGGAACAGATGTAGTAAGCCAATGACAAGGGGCCACCAATCACCAGCTAGCTCCCAGTAGTGCATTGCTGCTCCACAGTATATCTAGGCATGATTTTGAACAAAGGATAATACAAGAATTAAAAGAAAGTAAAGGCTATTAGGGCTGAAACATGATGGTTGATGTTATCAACTGTGAAAAGTTTCATTATTTGTACAATTAAATAAACCCAGCTATAAGAATAGAACTGCTGACTGGATCAGCAGCAGTTTCCTTTCAAGACCAGCAGGTCTCTAAAGCTCCCAAGCAGTTCTTCGCCTATGTGTTTAACCCCTTTGCGGGGGTTAAACACATAGATTTGCAGCTTTGATTCTGATAAAATTACATTATCTTACAAATGTGGACATGTATTTTTTCACTATAATGACCCTTTAACTATGACTACATCTCCATATTTTTGAAAGCTATTTATTATTTAATTACCACTTGTTACGCATTAAGTTAAACAAAGCTATAAAGTTTCTCACATTTTACAACTATAGAAATATTCAACATATTTTTATTGCTGTGGAAGTAATTAGAATGCTTCATTTACAAACCTAGCAAACAACTATTATTTATTGTGAATATGTAGTTATTTTGAATGCTGATGTTTTAAAACTCAGCTTACAGAAGCCATATTAAAGTATTTTTTTCTTGTTTTCATCTAAAAGGTTTTAATTAAAAAAAAGTAAAGAAAAAGAAACAGATATACAGGTGAGAAATAAGGCTACTTTCTATTTTATGTTTGTGAGGTTTTGTCTACAGCAGCAAGGCGGTGGTAGTTGTCCTCGCCATGAGTGAACAATTGTTGCATATTCATTTTTGCACAGATATGTACATTCTGCTAATTTCAATCTGAATTTTAATTTCACCTTTTTATCATGAATTGCTGATCTTTAATTTTCTAGTTTAATATGCCTTCAGATTATTTATTGACATTGGTTCAAGATGTCTTAAATGTTAGTGCTCTGAACATACCGCTGGTCCAGTCTGGGTGGCTGAGTCTTAAGTCACGGCAAGTACGTGCAGGATTCTTTTTAGAGCCTTCTGGGGTCAAGAGTGTCTCAATCTGGCTGTTCAGAGCTTTCAAGGTTGAATCTACTTCATAGTCTTTGGGTCTGCGAGAAGGCTGATCTGCTCTGTAGTTTTCACCTCCTTCGTAGTGACCTTCATATCCTCCTCCAGATGTGCCAGGATGACCAGGAGGACCAGGAGGACCAGGGGGACCCTAAATATTCCATGAAAAAAATATACCAGTAGATATATGAACTGTTATACATGAGCTACAAAGCCCTGTCCATTACATTTAACTAAAATGTAACAACATTGATTTTGTTTAATAAAATTTGGAATAAGTAGGAAGTTATAATTAAACTGTGCCTACACTGAATTGTTGACCAAAGCCAAACAAAATGCAACTTCTATAATATAACTTTCCAGTATCTGAGGTCCAGATAATTATTCAATTTTCTCTGAGCACTAGATAATCACTCCAGACAAATTAAATACACATTTATAAACTAGTTTTATGTTTTAAGTATAAATTTAAAAAATATAAAACTGACATTAAATGACTAAGGCTAGGGGCCAAAATGTTGCATGTACTTTACCAAGCTAGAGTAAATAAAGGCCTTTTTAGGATTTGTGCGGATGTGCATGTTATTGTTATTATTAGTAGTAGTAATATATCATGACACTTACAGCAGGACCAGTAAAACCAGGTGGACCACGAAGACCAACGGGACCGACAGGACCAGCATGTCCAGAACGACCTTCCTTACCAGGAGGACCAGAAGGACCAGCTGGACCCTAAAATGTATCAGTTGTTATAACAGTTAATAATTGAAAGAAAAGATCATAACAATTTTACATTTTCAAGTATGAACAAGGATCCCTCATTTTACAATGGTTCATTTTAATCCGATTCACAATAAGACATTTACAGCATTAACAAAATACTCCCACAAGTGGTGTGTAAGAAATTGATATCTTGCACTTTATGTGGGCTCTCGTTTAAACTTATTCACAGTGTGAAAACCTACATAGCTAATAGTTTTAGATTTTATCACAGAAATTAATTTTTACATTCATACCATGCATTTCAGACATTTAATAAAATATTATATTATATACATTTTGAGTGGGCCCTGGAACATAACCCATTGACTTACATAATACAATTATGTTCATTTTACAACATATTTTTTTTGCAATATTTCCTTTAGGAACGAAACCCCAGCATGCACCAAGGACAACCTGCATTATTAATAAAAGTATACATACCCGAGGACCAGATGGACCAACAGAACCAGCAGGACCTGTTTCTCCTGGGGTACCCTAGTTGTAAAAAAGATTTAGATATAGTCTTTACCTTGAAATTAAATTAACTTTGTTGACTGACAACAGATCACCTGAAGAAGCATATATCTTGCAATATACTATATAAATTAGATTTTGTTTGTAAATGTTAAGAACTAGAGCAAAACTGTTGGGAAAGATCTAATAGGCAGTAAAAAAAATAAAATGTAATTAATTTTAAGATGTACCCTTTATTTTATACTTTAGTTATATTTTTATTTAAAAAATAAAATAATATCTTTTACAACAATATAATGTTATTATATACAAGTAAAAAATCTGATAACTACACACATTTTTTAGATTCTTTATTTGTGGCATACTGATCATTCAGTCTTTTTTTACGTGATGGAATGACCGTCTAGTTAAGAAGATTCATCTACTATCTCATAAAAAATGTATAGACAAAGTGCTACTTACAGAGGCACCTGGAAGTCCTTGTAAGCCATTGTGTCCTTTGCGACCATCCAAGCCTCTACCTCCCTTCTCACCAGCTTCACCCTTGTCACCACGTACACCTTGTGGGCCCTATTAGAAATAGAGGGAAGTTAATTGAAAGTACTGGTACTACCATGTTTACCAGATAAGTTTTTTTATATTATATTGAGATATTCCCAATGTGTTACTTCCATATGAAAATAATAAATTTTACTTACAGAAGGACCTCTTGAGCCAGCAGGTCCGACAGATCCAGCAGAACCAACGGGACCCTAAAATATATATAGAATAATAGAAATAAATTTAACGTGTGAAATTATGTCAATCTGGGAGAAAACATAAATAAAATCTTTAAACTTACGGGCTCGCCACGACTTCCTTGTTTTCCAGCTGGACCAACTGTGCCAGGAGCACCAGGAGCACCAGCACCTCCAGCAGGACCAGTATTACCAGGGTAACCACGCTCACCCTAAAAAACAAGATAGGTGTAACTCCTTATGCTGTAAATTCTAAGTTACAATAATTATATTGCAAGGAATGAAACAAAGATAATATGCCCAGTTATCTACATCTACTCAATATCTTAATTAACAAACAGATTCAATTAACATGTTAATCAATCATTTATACACTGTATAGCAAGCTCTTTAACATCTATGAAGAACTGTAATGCGTTTGTTCCAAAATAAATTAAACACATTAATAAATGTATTTTTGAGATTCCATATGATTTGTATTTAAGTTAATATTTTGGATTTTCTTGATAGAAATCCCCATAAATCAATCATAAGAGGACAATTGAGGCTGGATAGTTACCTTAGCACCAGGAAGACCATCACGACCAGGAGGACCATCATTACCAGGATGTCCCTATGTTACAACAACAAAGAAATAATATATTAAATCCTTTCAATATAGAAAAATATGAAGAAACCATGTAATAGTACACTAAATGTATGTGTGTGGGAATTTTACTAGACTAATGTGATAAATAATATTAATAATATGATTCATATGTAACCAGTCATAGTTATTTCAATGTGTCTTAGAAATATCAAATATCCAAGCCCAAAATGTTAATCAGATGGTCATATAAAATAAACATTGCATATAAAATGAGACACAATTTTTATTTCAGTCATTGGTTTCTAACATTGACTCCATATAATGTTAAGCACATGTAAAATATTAACTTACATCACGACCAGCTTCACCATGGGCACCAGATGGTCCAGGAGAGCCTACAGGACCTGAGGGACCACGTGCACCAGCAGAACCAGAAGGACCAGAGGGACCAGGCTCACCCTATAAATGGGCAAAAGCAAATGTTTAACTCAGTGTCATTATGGGCCCTTTTTGATAATATTTGGATCAGACCATGATCTATCTTCTTTCATTAGCCTATACAAAGCTTTGCTTTATTAAACTTACAAAAAAAATTATAACTGATATTTACAAAATGGCTAAAATTGATTAACTGATACAATGAGGTACACAATAAGCTCATCCATGATAATTCTCTGTATACTATATTTCGGTAGAAGTGATATTGGTAATATATTAAAACAATATCCAATCTTCTCTACCATTTATAAAAGCTAATAACAAATGTCTCTTAGGATATATAAATAAGTTATACTTCTTGATTAATGTAGCAGCTATTAAAGTAATAATCCATCAATTGTAAATTAAGAATAACAATTTTAAAATGAAAGTCTATTTAAAGAACAGATTTGCAAGTTTTCTTTATATGTTTATGTATATTTTGTTTAGCATTTGTTTTGTTTTGACACATGTTATGTTTTTTTTTGTTGTTCTTGTATTCTGTTCTGTACTTACATTTGAACCAGAACCACCGGGCAGACCACGTTCACCTCTTGATCCAGGAAGACCTAAAATACCCCGAGCCCCAAGAACACCAGAAGGACCGGCAGTGCCTGGAGATCCCTAAAATAAAGAAACATCAAACAAGAATGTTTTATCAAATGCATTCTGCTTTTATTTCAATAAGAACAGCACCCTGTAAGTTGTATTTCTTCATAATGCTATGAGTCAGTAATTCATTTATTAAAAAAAGGAAAGAGGAAAAATGCTTCAGAATGAATATTTCTAATGATTTAACAGCAGGTGGACAATGCAGTAATGCAGCAGGAAAAACCAGCAGAACAGCATGTAAAGGAATATACTGTACATTTCCACCAGAAAAAAGGGGGATAGTACCACTACAAATCTGTATTTTAGGTGGTATGTAAGTAAACTTTAAACAGTTTACTGGAAAGCTACTAAGGTGGTCTATGGTCTAAAACAATAAAACTTGTAACCAAAGGCTTTTAAACATATGCATAGCTTGGAAGGAAGAGGAGAGATTGATGATATGATAGAGGCCTTCAAATAGATCAAGGTGTTGAGTAGCATTTTTTTTGGTAAAAAAAAAAAGAATCTAGAATGGCAGGTAGGTATCAGAAAAGGTAGATATTACTTTAACCTACAGTACTGGTAGAAATATAGGATTGAATGAGTATTCTGGTTTTATTTGCAACCACCTTATGTTTTAAAATGGTGTATATTATAGTTGTATTCCACCAGTAAAATAAAGACATCCCCACAAAACCAGAGTAGATACATGTGGTATACTAGAATGATGTGCTGTTTGTTATGGTTATTTTAATGTTTCACCTTTTGTTTAAATCTATATTGTTGTGACATGTTCAATATGATCTTCAGTTTCTTAAAACATTATATAAAGACTTACAGCAGGGCCAGATTCACCAGATGGACCTTTATCTCCAATAAGACCTTGTGGGCCAGCCTGGCCTGATTCACCAGGACGACCGACTGGACCAGCATCACCACGGGGACCTCTTGCTCCATCTTTGCCTGGGGGACCTGTAGGACCTTGAGGACCATTGATACCCTGATAACAATCAACAAGATAAATTATTTAATCAATGTAAAATATAACATGCAACTCACAATCAGGCAGGAAAACATTTAGCCACAGTGCAAAGATTGCTGCATAGTATTAGTAAGCCTTGTAGCCATGTCTGTTTTCTGGTGTAACTGTCAATATATTTGTAAACTTAGAAGCTTAGGTTGAAGAATTCATTTTTTGACCTACAATTTATCATAATTGGAAATATATCAAATAATGTACATGGAACCTCCTATACTTTTGACACAGCTCTGTTCTGCTTTTTCTACACATTCCTTTCCACATTATTTATCCGCTACATGTAATGAAATAAACTTTCCTTGCGAAAAAATATTATCTCCAAGGAAATTTTGTCCATTCTACTTTTTATGATTTCTTTCCACATTTTTTATTGTGTTTTTCTTATACATCTAAATGCATATTTATTTAGTTTACATTTCATCCTGCTCCTACATACTGAACAATTTTATCCAATCTACAGTTGAGTTTGAGGTTTGAATTCTGTGTAGCAAATCATCTTTAGCACTAGAAGATGTAGTTTAACTGAAACTTTGGAACATATTAAAAGCAGCCTACAAGAAACTTAAAGGGACATGAAACCCAAAATTTTTCTTTCATGATTGAGATAGAGAATACAATTTTAAACAACATTCCAATTTACTTCTATTATTTAATTTGCTTCATTCTTTAGATATACTTTGTTGAAGAAATAGCAATGCACATGGGTGAGCCAATCACACGAGGCATCTATGTGCAGCCACCAATCAGCAGCTACTAAGCCTATCTAGATATGTTTTTCAACAAAGAAAATAGCAAGAGAATTGAGCAAATTAGATAATAGAAATTAGAAAGTTGTTTAAAATTGCATGCTCTTTCTAAATCATGAAAGAAAAAATTGTGTTTCATGTTGCTTTAAAGTGGAAGGTAAAACTCCGAATAGAGATTGTGCTATTACTAGACTCTCCCTAAAATGTAATAATTAGGGGGACAGAAGTGGTAGAAATTAAAATTCACCAACTAACTGAAATCCCACACCTATTAGAATAAATAAGAAGCACCATCATTCAAAATGACAAACTTTATTAATAAATCACAAAAGTTAAAAATAATATATAAAAAATAGTAATAAAATAATGAATAATAATAATAATAATAAGTCTGTCATAATGGAAAGCATGTAACTGCTCATAGCACAAGAGTAATTTTAAATGAAAAAATAGCCACTATTTATTGTATTTACAATAAATAACTTCATATACAAGGTTATTAATTAGTGCATGATACATTAAACATGTTTATGGACAGACTTCATTGAATAATGTACATAATTATTGCACCATTATGATAAATATATCCTAATTATTATTGCTTTGATATTTATCCTTTTATCTTCTGAAGCATTTAAACAAAGATTCATAAATTAATGCTGTTGATATTAAGTACCAACTGTAACTTACAGCAGGGCCAGGTGTTCCAGCTCTACCAGCGGGTCCAGGGAAACCAGTCATACCCTGAAAATTAAAGAAGAGAAAAATAAATGACAAATTCTAAGCATGTAATTTAATATTTAGTTATAATTTAATATATTTATATGAACGCAATTGAAGTTGTTATATATTCTTTTAACTTACAGAGGGACCAGCATCACCACGGGCACCTGGAGATCCAGCGGGACCATTTGGACCCTAAAAAAGAAAAAACAAAGATGTACTTATTTAAAAGAGATCCGTTCACAAATTTAATTTTGTTAGCTTTAATTAGATATATAATGTGTTTGCCAATTAAAGATGAATCTCATTCTAAAATGAATGTATTTTAATTTGAGTTTGCATATGTCCTTAATATAAGGCTTCAAAAGAAATCACCAAATATTTATTTATTTCAATCTACCAATTAGTACAAAAAAAGATTAATGATTGTTGGTTCTCATTGAATGCCAAAGTAAAAGTACTTATCATTAAATCGTGGTACTTACAGCAGGACCGGAAGAACCAACTGCGCCAACAGCACCTGATGATCCAACTTCTCCTTTAGGTCCTTTAGGACCTCTTTCTCCCTTAAGACCAGTTTGGCCAGCAGCACCCTAGTAAGGCAACACATATAACATTTGATTATTACTCAGCTCAAATGATTTGGACTTCTTTTCAGTTGCACTTACAAAGTAAGAGCTTACTTACAGGAGGGCCTCCAAATCCAGTGGTTCCAGCTGGACCAGCTTCACCACGTTCACCCTAGAAGTAGTAGGAAATTATAAAGATCTGCCATTATTTTTTTTGTCCTCATAACCTGTCAGATGAATAATCTAGTTTGCAGTGCTATACAAATAAATGATAATAATAATATGTAAATAATTCTGAGATACTACTTACAGGAGTACCACGAGGACCTGCAATTCCAGATGGGCCAGAAGGACCAGATTCACCCTATAATATTAAAAAACAAATATTTAGTGATCATGATCAAAACAATACCTAATTATATTGCTTAAAAAGTATTTGTAAGTTGTATTATTCTTACTGTAGATATGTAAGAATAGTACATTTACAACTCCAATAAAAAATACAATGAGATATGAATATGGATTGTTATAAACTGGTAAGTGATATATTACATTAAAAAAGTGGCCTCTAAAAATCCAAACTGCATGGTTGCTCATCAAGAATGGTAAACACAGAGACTAATACAGTTTTTAGTTTAGTATCTTCAGTGATTAAAAATGAGTTTAATATATACAGCAATAAAAAAAGAAGTAAAAGGGCTTTGCATTATGTGTCATATGTTTTATAACTTGTTTAGTCTGCAGTATATTTGTAACAAAAAGGAGTCTCTAATCCTTTTTATTTTTAGGGAAGGCTTAAAAAGATTAAAGATTTCTTCAGGGTTCTGATACTTTTTATAATTAATTTGAATGTTATTCTTATTAATATTTTATTGTATTTTGTCTTGGCTATTAGTCAAAATTAAACTTTCGTGACTCAGATAGAGCATGCAATTTTAAGCAACTTTCGAATGTACTCCTATTATCAAATTTTCTTTGTTCTCTTGGTATCTATTTGAAAAAGCAAGAAAGTAAGCATAGGAGCCATCCTATTTTTGGTTCAGAACCTGTGTAGCACTTTCTGATTGGTGTCTAAATCTAGCCACTAATCAGCAAGCACTACCCAGGTGCTGAACCAAAAATGGTCTGGCTCCTAAGCTTACATTCAAATAAAGATATCAAGAGAAAAAAGTAAATTTGATAATAGGAGTAAATTAGAAAATTGCTTAAAATTGCCTGCTCTATCTGAATCATGAAAGTTTAATTTTGACTGTTCCTTTAAGTGATAATAGTAATTTCAGATATAAACTAGCATAGTTTTCATCTTTATATTTTGCCAAGAATAATAGCAAGTTATATAATATGTTGTTTCATGTATAATCGTGTCTAAATGATAACAATATAAGAGACAGTATGATTACCCTGTCACCAGGACCACCAGCAGGGCCAGGAGCACCAGCAGCACCAGCAGGACCCTAAAGGCAAACAAAAAAATCATATAAGGATGATGATAATAATATATAACACAGTAATATTTTGGTACTAAATAAAACTATGAGTCATGGGAGAAATGCAAAATGTATTACAGTTTTGTGCATAAAACACATTTGTGTAAACTGGAGAATACATTTTATTATGTATTATTATTATTTCTCATCTAGGTACCACTTTACTACATATAAGTGTCTTGCAGTTGGCCAAAGACCACTAGACTGTTGCTAAAGCTACATGACAGAAATTAATAAAATAGTAATGCTGTAGTATAAAAAATGCAAACTGCATTACTCTATCCATATTATGTAAAACATAGCTAAGTTTCATTTAATGGGCATCTATAAATGTAAGAGCCTTCATTTATTTGAGGACCATGCTATTTTGTGCGTCATAGGCTAAAGTCTTAATTTGTTGTTAATGCTACATTCTCTCTGGTTGGTTCAGGGGCTTTGGGTTCATCACATGAGTTATGCTTATTGGCTCCCTATATGTGCACTATGAGAAGCTTAGAGAACGTTAGACCATGTTAAATGGGAAATATATGTCAACACAGCCCAGAACGTTTTGACATATATATATATATATATATACCACATATATATATATATATATATATATATATGTCCAGGTGGTAAGTTATTATAAAGTAACCCTCATGAAAATACAATAATATTAATTGACATCTGGACCAGCATCATCAATAGCTGGTTGGACTCTTTGATGCTTAACACCTTGGGTGTATTGGAGAAGCTTTATGCACTCTAGGTCAAAATATCTCGCTAATGTCAAAATACATTACACAAGACCACAATTTAGATAAAAGATGTGAATGAGTTAATTATAAGAATACTATTGATGGGTGGTGCCATTTTAATTATTTATTTGTTTAATCAAAACAACCTAAAATGATAGATGGTGTTTCCTGTTTAACCTAAAATAATAGGTGGTTTAATTCTTTGTTTAATTTGTGATGTATGATGTTCTGACACCCTTTCAGCATGCAGCTGTGGAAGCTGCCCTTATCAACCAGTAAGAAATACAGCATAGATTTCCTACTAGTTCCATTTTTATTCAACTTTACTTAACTTTTAAATGCAAAAAAAGAAAAATGTTAAATCGTGTTTTTTTCCTATGTATAATAGACACGTTTTCTTACAATGTACTTTTTTAATAGCAAGAAAGGAATAATTTGAAAATACTTACACGGGCACCATCTCTTCCTGGGCTTCCATAATCTCCGGAATTACCAGCATCACCCTACAAAAAAGCAAAGTAACTTCTTATAATGATCATGGAATAAGCCATTTTAAACTTGCATTACAGTTTTAGTTTAACATGGCAAACGTACTGTTACGAAATGCCTAAAAAAAAAATATAAGTGAAAAAGAAAATGCTTTTTAACGTTAAATCATTTTATTATTGCATTGTATAACTGTGTGTTTAACTCCTGCACAATGAATTAAACACATAGTTAAAGTCAGCTTCATATCAGTAATGCACTGCTGGGAGATAGCTGAACATATTTGGTAAGTCAATGACAAGAAACCAATGTGTCAAGCCACCAATTACCAGCTAGCTCCCATTAGTGTAGGGCATGTACATATTATTTTCAATAAAGGATACCAAGAGAGTACAGAAGCAAATTTAAATGTGTCTTAAAATTACATGCTCTATCTGAATAATACAAGTTCATTTTGACGTTTCTATCCCTTTAAATACTAGTCAGGAAACTACACAACATGATTATTATAAATAAGCTTTGGTGCCAGATAAGACTACAATGCAATAAATATAGCAATACATTCTACTCTCTCTGACAGCCAAGAACAATATTTTAATATAAGGGCTATAGCTTCGGAGGCAACACCTGGGCTGAACATTTATATCTGTAATAATATATTCAAATTTTGCAGTAAACCTTATGTTATAGCATTGGACCTGAACAGTGCCATGCAGATCCACTGAGAAGACCATGAATACTACCCCAGGTGGCCACATTCAAGGTGGAAAAGGGATTCTACACTTCTGCAGAAATCCCTTTTACTCCTGCAACATGACAACCTGGGGCAACAATATGCATTTTATTTATGGAAGTAGATTTATCATAGCAGTAAATACTGGGGAACTGTGGGACTGTTATCCTCAATTTGAGCTGGACTACTGGGACCTATAGTCAAGAGGCCAATCATGTGTGATATATGTTTTTATATGAAATTGTATATATTTATGTACACTTATACAATATATTTTGTTAGAGCATTACAATATATTTTGTTAGAGCATGTCATTTTTGCATTACTGGCAAACTATGAGCCTGAGGAACAAAAGCTTGCTGACACGGAGAGAAACTTTGCAAAATATTTTGGGCTATTTTTTAGCTTTATATTGCTATGCATGTGTCCCTCCAGATCCAAATCCCAGCAGAGTGAGATAAACAGTATTTAAGCTATTTACCTTTCTAAAATTATTTTAGAGACCTCACTGAAGTGACGAGACTGGTAAAGATAATCTCACCAGATCAAAGATCTTAAGATCAACGTGGTTAAACACAAATGTAAAGACACGCTCAGGCAACAAGCATTGCAGCCACTGAACCAGTCAAGAGAGGCAGTCACATGTGGCCGCCAATCAACATCCATTTCACAAAAGGTTTTAGAAATGCTAACAGGTTCCAAGTGGGACTTTATCTGTGTGTTTAACCCAATGGCAGGGGTGACACATAGTAAACTAGAGTCAGTTATGCAAAAAATACATACTCTAATGAATAAGGGCATGCATTTTTTTAGTAGGATGCTCTTTTACTCATACAACAAATGCATATCTTTTATTTCATACTACAGATAATACTATTGTATATTGTGCAGCTTAGAATCCAAAGGGGATTTTTAAATTTGCATTTACCTTTTCACCTTTACCACCAGGAGTACCTGCAGTACCTCTCTCTCCTGGGATTCCACCAGGGCCAGATGGTCCAAGGCCGCCATTCAAGCCAGCAGCACCAGGTTCTCCCTAGAGGCAGAAGATCAGTTGCTTAGTTGACAAAGATCATCTTAATGTAATAATGCCATGGCTTGCTGTATATTTGTATATGGCATTTTTAATCCAATAAGTAATCATAACTTATGGGTACATAAGACTTACCTTGTTGCCATCAGTGCCAGGTGCTCCAGTGGGGCCACGAGCTCCAAGAGATCCTGCTGGGCCTAATTGACCATTTTCACCAGGGGCACCACGCTCACCCTATAAAGAAAAGAACACATTTAACAAAATTGGGAACAAAGTCAATCTTAGCCACATCTATGCATTTCAAATATGTATGAAAAAGGTGTTAGGTGCTGGTGTGCATGTTTTAAGTGTATTAATATATAAAGTGATGTTGGTATGTGACATTTGAAAAACGTTCTAAATAAGATTTAATGGGACACTATATCCATAGCATATTTCAGCAATTAAGGACTATATTGTAGATTTATATGTAAAAGACATAAAATAATTTAAAACTGTCATTTAGTTAACACAATTTACACGGTTTTGCAAATCAAGAACAGTTCAAGGTACACCCACTTGAAGACCCTAGTTGAGTTTATGTTCCCTGTCTCCTTTGTTGTTGGAAGGTTACTTTTCAGAGGTATGTTACAACAAACACAGGCAAAATAAATGATGAATGTATATGTCAATGTTGTTTTATTTTCCTTGATTAAATATGGTATAGGGAATTGCATTCTGCGGTTAATGTCTCTTTAAATTAATTTAAAATGTTTGTCCTTAAATGTGACATTATCTTTACAGAAGAAACACATGTTCTTAGTGTTTAGAAAAATAATGGCCTTGTCTGTAAATGTTTGTTAGCTTATTCATTAGATGAGTTTTTATTTTATACTCACTCTAGGACCAGCAACACCAGAAGGACCAAAGTCACCAGGGGCACCCTAGGAAAGGCAAAAAAAAAAAATGTACTCAACTGAAATCTCTGAAAACATTAATAAACAAATGTATTCTTTATAGCATACAATAGTTAGTCTATGGGCTCCATTTATCAAGCCCCGGATGCTGCTTCGGAGGCCCAGCAATGGTCATAAAACTGCTGCTTCTTAACCTCTCCACCATCTAAAAGGTGGCAGATTGAAATTATCCCATTCCGATCGGGATGATTTACAGCCCCTACTAGCGGCCGGTTTGGCCGCCAGTGAGCAGGGGGCGGCAATGCACAAGCATTTCTGGTGAAATGCTTGCGCAATGATAAAAGCGAACAGTGTATGCTGTCTGCATTTAGCGATGCCGAGCGGACATGATTCACTATAATATATCGAGCCCTATGTCTTTATTATCAAATATGTATTGTCTCATATTATGCATAAAGACTTCCAAAATACACACAGAATTGTATTATATATTTCACATGTAATTCCACCTGGTAAGATAGGGAGACACTCACTTGGGTAGTAGTATTTCTAAATCGGTGTCAGTGAGATGTTACATTTTTATTAAACTAATTTAATAATCTAAATTATTAGCTCTACAAAGCATACTGTAAAATAATAATAATAATAAGCTTCTAGTTAGGGCAGTATGTATACTATAATACAGTGATACAATAACTCACAAAAAAGTGAAGCTTTACTAATGGTATGCTTTAATTACAAGCACTCATTTATAGAAAGCATCTAGATATCTAAAATAACTACATCATTTTTATTTTCTGCCCAGTAATTGAAATACATACTCTGTCTCCGGGTTTGCCAACTTCTCCGACGGCACCTCCGGGTCCTGGAAGACCCTATTTTAAATTAAAAGATGATTTGCAAAAATGAGTTATCCTTTAGAACATTTTTAAATTAGATTACAATATGAAATTTAGTTAACGAAAGTACTATTTGTCATTTAAATAAAGTTTATTCAACATAATTTGTTAAAAATAAAAGGTTAAATAAATATTATAGTGATCCCTACTATAAATATATATATATATTTGAAAATAGTTTCCTATCAAGAAGGTAATTCAATAGACTAACTCTAAATAATTTATATTTACCATATGTATTTACTAAATCCTATTGCAACAGCTAAGGCGTCGGTGCATTAAGGGTTGTATACAAAGTCTTACCTGGAAACCTGGGGCACCAGATGGACCTTGTTCACCCTTCTCTCCTTGAGAACCCTAGATATTCCACAGCAAACAAAAACATTAATATTCAATCACATCCACCCAATTGATAGTTTTAATTTACTCTTATAAGGTAATAGAAAAAAGATTTCAACTTACAACAAGACCTGGGGGACCCTGAGCACCATTGTTACCATCTGTACCAGGAGCACCCTGAAAGGGGATGTAAAAGTATAGATTACTATCAATAAATTCATAAATGTATCAAATATTTAATATGAAATATTACATGGAAGACTTAGAAAAGATAATATACATATATATATATAAAATAAAAGACAAGAGACCCTACATCTGGGGTGTGTGAGTCGGTAATCCATTTCCTGTTGGGTTTCTAAATCCCACCAACTTCTAAGTATTGTTGTAGGGATTCTCAATAAAATTTAATAACATAGAACAATTTTATTCCTCCTAAAGAAACAATATTCTTCTAAAGTTTCACTGGTTCTAGTTCACCATAGTTTTCATTGATTTTTATTCTACCACTCGAAAGTTTACTTAACTGTTTTTATTATTTTTGTTCAAGCTATAAAAACATGTAATGTGGCTATTTTGTACTTACCCTGTTGCCAGAAGGTCCTTGACTACCTTTGTCTCCATTTTTGCCAGGTTCACCCTTAAAAGATGTGTAAATATATTATCAATCACACTTTTTTGTAGCATACTATACATTATATTTGTGCTAGATTTAACATAATTTTAAAATGTATACAAAAGAGTACAAAAGCTAAAATTATTTAGAAAGTATGAAATTGAACATATAGTTTATACTAAAGATAGCTTTGCGAAATACTAGGAATTGCTTCTGCTTTCTCCACCTCACTGACTTTTATGTCATGTTATACTGTGCACACTCAATTGGTTCCACGTTTCTTTTAAATCTTGAGAATAGTGCTCTATCCAGTACTTACATTTGGACCCTTGGGTCCAGGGAATCCAATGCTGCCGGGTTCTCCTCTTGCACCAGATGGGCCAGATGCACCAGTACGACCCTCAATACCTTGTGGGCCCTTTGAAAAAAAATAGTATTTATTGTATTTGTTAATTTAAAAACATAGACATAATTAAGCCCTATAACGGCAAGTGCAATACTTATTTCTCATATCAAGTAGATTTATATTCTAGTATGATGGAACTTTATTGTAATGGAGTAGAGTGCACTAATTAAGCTTTGTAATTAATATTAATAAAAGGCTGGCACATTACACCACAGAGGGGTCTAAACAAGATAACAAAATGGGGCCTCTATAAATCCACCCAAGCACTCCCTGTTCCTACCACCCAACTAAAACACCATACTCCTAGCTTAGGACATCATAAATTCATATACATGTAAACATATACATTATACCTAGACAATGTGTAGTAAATATAGGTAATAGTGGAAGTTGTTCAGATTGGTTGGGTTATGTTAACTAAGATGTCCTTGGCTAGAAGACACAAGGCTCTGCCTTGGCCTAGGGTTCCCAAGTGAGCTAAACAATCAAGAAATCCACATGAAGGTGCCTTGCATTTAATCCATCTTAAATAATTTGTTAATTTGCTTGAATGTAGTGTAATATAGAAAAAAACCAAAATATTATTAGGACTACTTACAGATGGGCCTTCTTTGCCTGCAGGTCCAGTATTGCCAGGGGAACCAGGAAGACCCTTGAAAAAAAAAAACATACCTTCATCAACATATGTAAGTTACAATAAAAGTATGATGGGCACCATTAAGTTGCTCTACTAAAAAAACAATATCATAGTTGAGATAGCAAAGATAAGGGATGCATCAGTTGCAGAAATAAGGCATTTGCTTCAGGTTTAGCTGGTAATTGAAATGGATAGAGATAAAGGTCTAGTAGGCAATTAAAGACTACATTTGTCATACAACCAGCAATGTTTATTTTGAGGTTGTGCATATAACAAGTCAAAATGCTGCAAAATTAATCTATGGTTGAGACACAAGCTAAATAATTTCAGGAAGTGTGTCCTTAATCATGAAAAATGAAGGGCTAAATTGTTGCTCCAGGAATGTGGATTCAACAATACTTGTTCAGAATATGAATAAGTCGGTATTGCCTTACATAATGACCACCAAAACAAAATTTATCATGTAAAGTGCTACATCATTTTTAAAGTATACTAAGAATTTTAGTACTCAAACTTACTCTCTGTCCAAGATGGCCGGCTTCTCCAGGGCGGCCAGCATCACCATTGGGACCTCTAGCACCAGGGGGACCAGAAGCACCACGGCTACCAGCAGGGCCCTAATAAAAGTATACACAGGTTATAAAGTGCTGCACAAATGTAATCAAAGCAATAAACATTAATCATTCATTAAAGTATTACTTACACTTCCACCAGCTCTGCCATCAGGTCCAGGAAGACCACGAGTTCCAGGGACACCCTAGAATTTCAGAAATACAAAGCATATTATTGAGCTCTAAAATTTAGCAGGGAAGCAAACTCATGTATTTTAGTGCTACCTAAAAAGTATCTATACTATGTCATTGGGTTGTTGATTCATTAAGACTCCGATATTTATTTTGTTAGGTGCAATGTCTGTAATATTGATAATGGCAGAGACATTTTTATATTTCTTTACAGCTTGTATGGAGTTTCAGGTATGTGCGCATGTTTGTTTATTTAAGGGACACTAAAGTTAAAATTAAACATTCTTGATTCAGAGAGGGCAATACGTTTTTAAACTTTTCAATTAACTTCTATTAGGTGTATAATCTTTTTATATGAACACTTTCTGAGGCTCCAGCTCCTATTGAGCATATGCAAAAGTTCACAGTATATACATATATATATATATGTATACGTTTGTCATTAGCTGATGGCTGTCACATGATACAGAGGCAGGGGAAAAGTGAATTTACTTTGAAATTTGTCAAAAAAAATTCCAATAATCATATGACATAAGTAAGTGCTATTGTATTGTCTTTCTTGTATGCATGTGAGAATTATGTGATTCTACTGAATGTAATGGCCCTTTAAACTCAACTACAAATGTATCTCCTTGATATTTGATCTATAATTAAAATGTTTCTATGGAACAAATGCTAAGATTTGAACATAAAATGTAACATCTAAATATCTGTATGGAACATTTGATTTTTTAAAACCATAAATTACCATTTTTAACTCACAGATGTTAATAGACTTTTGATTATAAACGTGAACCTTATTGTCTACTACTGAAATTAAATAATAAAGAATTACTATATTTTTTACAATACACTTACTCTAATGCCAGCATTGCCAGCAGGTCCAGATGATCCAGCTTCTCCATTGGGACCTCTCTTTCCTTCCTCTCCAGAGGGGCCAGCAGAACCTTGAGCACCTGCGATACCCTTTGGACAAAAGACAAATTATATTAATAATGTGAAAATATATATACAATATAAAACAGGCATTAATAAAATAATAAATACTACTTACAGGTTCACCTTTGCTTCCAGTGTCTCCTTTTCCACCAGCTGTACCAGGTTCACCCTATTGCAAGAATATAAATGGTATGATGGTTACAATATGCTTTATTAGAGTGTGTTTTCATGGGATTTGTAGTAAAAAAAGTTCATATCATTATATATACAATACTATTTTATTGCATAACTAAAATATTGTGCCCAAATTTACTTACTGCAAGTCCTCTGGCACCAGCAGAACCAGCTGGACCTGGGGGACCTGGGATACCACGTGGACCAGGCAGGCCAGGAGCACCAGCTACACCAGGGAGACCCTGTTATCAAGGAAGAATGACATATTATCATTTTTATATTGCTGTTTTGTAACTGTTGTGTTGAGAATCTGGTTATCAGAATTGTTATACTTACAGCTGCACCTTTAGCTCCAGCAATGCCATTAGTACCAGGATTGCCCTAGAAAATCATCAAGAGGTATTTGTTAACTTATACTTCACTTGTTCAATAATATTATGAGTTAGAGTGTTACCAGGTCATACTTACAGCAGGGCCAACAGGGCCAAGTGCACCTGGAGGTCCAGGTTCACCTCTTCCACCCTGAGCACCAGATGGGCCAGTGCTTCCAGCACCTCCTACTTCACCCTGAAAGATTAAAGGGACAGTAAATTAAAAATTAAACTTCAATGATTCAGATAGGGCATGCAATTTTAAACAACTTTCCAATTTACTTTTATCATAAACTTTTCTTTGTTCTCTTTGTATTCTTTTTTGAAAGCTAAACCTAGGTAGGCTCAATCTGATTTCTAAACCCTTGAAGGCTGCATCTTATCTCAGTGCTTGTTGACACTTTTTCACAATTATACAGTGCTAGTTCATGTGTGTCATATAGGTAACATTGTGCTCAGTCCCATGGAGTTATTTATGAGTCAGCACAGATTGGCTAAAATGCAAGTCTGTCAAAAGAACTGGGATAAGGGGGCAATCTGCAGAGGCTTAGATACAAGGTAATCAAAGAGGTAAAAAGTATATTAATATAACAGTGTTGGTTATATAAAACTGGGGAATGGGTAAGGGATTATCTATCTTTTTAAACAATAACAATTTTCAAGTAGACTGTCCCTTTAAATCATAAAAAGAGCCAATAAATAAAAGGAATTCATAAGATGTTATGAATTATATGTACTTCTAAATATGATACATTATTTAGCTTTACACATGAGTAAACACAACGTTTTGGGAAAATGCAGGCATTTCTTTGCTAGATATGTTTGATTTAACCTCAATATACTATAATAGCTGAAATGATACTGTGTGTGTGTGTGTGTGAACTAATTTAAGCTGACTTAACTATAAAATTAATGAAAACATTAACATACACATGGAAAAAAAAACTCAAAAAAATGCCAAAATTTAGATTTCAAAAACTGCTATTCAACTATCAAGTTAAAGACACACACATATCAGTTTGAAAAAGTAATGTTTTTTCTTAATATGCATCTCTGTCTTTGCCTGGCAAAAGAGGCTTCTGCCTATCTCTGGCAAAGCTGGTGACCACTTGTATAATGTCACCCACACTAAACATGCAATACGTAACCTATATGAGGAGCAGGTCACATGCATATTGAAGGGAGGGGATGATTGGTTTATAGGGACATTATACACTAGATGTTTCTTTGCATAATTAGTTTTTAGATGATTTATATAGCCCATACAGTTTTTTTTAAAATGTATAGTTTTGCTTATTTTTAAATAACATTGCGCTGATTTTCAGACTCCTAACCAAGCCCTAAAGTCCAGCTTGTAAATAGTCTTTTCATATGCAGCGGAAGGGGGAGAGGGAGTGTCTGCTCTTTTTGCTATACAACCACTTTTAGTGGATGTTCCAGCTACCTTTTTAACAGAGCTAAACTGGGAGCTTCTAAGTAAGTTTTTAAACAGTTTTGTACTGGATTTTTATTTCATTATCTGTGCATATTATTCTTTATAGTAGTGTCTATTACATGCAGTTATATTAAAATTGGTGTATATTGTCCCTTTAAATTAATACACTTCAAAATGTATATATATATATATATATATATATATATATATATAAAGATAATTAAAAAAAAATGCAAAAAATATACTTTTTAAACATCATTGTTAGTTACTTTAATGCTGTTTTCATACAAAGGTGCTCAAAATATATCTTTAGGCAAAATAAAAATGGAAAAATGGCTCTGAGGTTTAGTTATATAAATATAGATACCTGAATTCAACTGAAATAAGCCTACAATTAAGAAGATTACTAAGATTGATAGCAGAGTGCTTGACATTTTTTGGGTTGCAGTATGCCTGCAGGTTAGGTTATGGTTGACCTATAAGCCTTGACAACCAAAGATGATCTACTATTAAAGAATAATAATGATCTTTTTAAGCAAATGTTTGTCTTCATTTTACACAGTGCAAAGAAAAATGTTTTGTAAAATGGTAAAAATCCCTACAAACTTTTACATAGACCATGTATTTACATAATTATCAATCTACTATACATTTTAATTTTAATATATTTTGCTCAGCAACTAAACAATTATAGAAGCACTGTAACATTTGAATAATTTTAAATCTGTTTTTAAATTAAATTTGCACACTTACCTTAGCACCAGGAGCTCCGGGAAGGCCAGGGGCACCAGCAGAGCCAATAGGACCCTATAAAACAATAGAAAATCACCTAATGTTACTTTCTCCTTACTTAAAATAAATAAAAAATAAACATGTATGTGTGTGTGTGTGTATATATATATATATATATATATATATATATAAAACTAAATATATATATATATATATATATATAAATATATTATATATATATGTATATGTATATGTATATATATATATATATATATATATATATATACATACATATATGTATATACACACACACATATATATATAAAAATGAATAAATTCATTATTTAAAAATTGTAGAAAATTGGTTTGTTATTTTGAGATATGTAAAAAATTAATTAGCATATTGTACAAATATTAGATGCCAATTTAAGAAACTAATATAAAATATATGCAACTTGTTGATATGTATATCATAACTATGGAAGGCAAAAATAAAATAGAGGTACACAAAGAAGAATATTATACACTGGCCTAATATGTGGCAAGGTATTAGCATATGATGAGTTATTAGCATGCATTGTTTAGGTAAGAAAAATGCACTTACAGCAGGTCCAGTAGGCCCAGAACTGCCATCACTTCCACGGGAACCCTAATGTAAAAATAAACGTATTTGAGACGTGTATGAAATAAAGTTCTAACAGAATGCAGCTCTTCCTGGTTGGAATTCTCGTTGCGTTTCTTGCATGATTTAACATTTGTTTCAAAAGCTAGAGATATCACAAGGCAGCATTGCAGTTATTCTAAAATGCAATAAAATTTTGATTATGTCAACCAATACAGCTGTGGGAGTTGTTCTTCCAATCAGCCAGGGTGCACCATAAACATATTAAATAAATGTGCACAATTATATATGTCCTGTTCTTTCTTATTAACATTCAAGCAACTTCTACTTAAACATTTTATGAAGAAATATTTTAATTCAATTCCTCCTTTTATATACATGAGAGGAAAAAACTGCTATCAATGCCTCTTTAGACAAAAGAAAAAGGTATGAATTATCTTTGAAAATTATACCCAATTATATTCTAGGAAAGAAGTGAATAAAGGGTGAGGGAGAGATGGGAAATGAGGAGGAACGTTAACCATAGCTAAATTTGAAAACAATGAAAATTATATCTGTCATTGTTAATGAATTCAAGACATATACAAATATTTTGTTCTGAACTGAGTCATTTATATACTTACAGCTGGGCCAGAAGCTCCAATGCGTCCTCTCTCACCAGGAAGGCCACGAGCACCCTAAAAACATAAGAATATAAGGAATATATATATATATATCAGTAGGACAAAATGTATTGCTATAGGTTTGGAATTACATAAAATATATATTCTTTTATAATATTTACTAGGATATAGGTTGTTTGGTTTACTATATTAGCACTCTCTCACTCTGTTGCTCTGCGTTTGTATTTTATAAATTAAGTTTTACAATGTAATACCTTTGGAAACAGGAAGACACACTATAGTCAAATGTGTATTCCAGACTCCAAAAGGTGTCCTACATCAATTAATGAAGACTAGTAGGGATACACATACAATACATATGATACTTTAGTATAACCAACATCAATAAAGATTGTAGAGCAAAGGTGGGGAACCTTAACATGCTTGCCCAAGATGGTGCCACCCTGCCACTAGCAAGAGAATAGGAAACTATTGCCAGTTAAGATGCACATACTCTAAAACATTCATTAGCCCTGCAATATGGTGTCATTACTGAGCAATAGCTGTACATAAAAAGTTAATTCTATTCTAAAATAACTAGTTTGCGATATGTTTCTCAACAAAAGAGAAACAAAACAAAAAAACAAGACTAATACTTACAGCTTGACCAGGAGATCCATTTTCACCATTGGCGCCATTTTCTCCCTGTCAAGAACAGGAAATACTTTTCATTAGATCTTGTTACTTATTAAAGTTCAATTGAATTCTACAAACTCATTTTTGTGTAAACTAAATACTACATAGATATTTTGCAACATTACTTAAGCAATGATTTTATAAAGCATTGATGTTGAAATGGATCAAACTTCTCAGTATAATTATATATATATATCATAAGTAAAATTCTACAAATTAAATGTACAATTAATTCAAACATACTTTAAGTTCATACTTTGTGGTTCCATTGTTTAAGGAAAAAAATGGTGGAACATACAAAAACTATATATTTAGAAACATAGATACTCATTTCAAAACAAGTATATCTGTACAAATGAATATTCATCCTCTCAGTAAATTCCATTGCTACTTGTCCAAAAATAAATACTATTTTTCTTTACTGTATAGCTGAACTATACATTCATTGAATACTTTTCCCATTTAATTCTATTTTTTATACATGTAACTAAATTGAATTGGTTCAAGGATTAGGTTTAGGGTTGTTGCTATTTGTTATTGCATTTGATTACTTTCCTCCAAGTAAATAGTGTTTTGGAGTAAACCCTATTCTGGACATGTCATGTACTATATATATATATATATATATATATATATATATATATATATATATATATGCGGAGTAAAAGGAAGCACTCACTGGACTTCAGTTTATAGATCCAACATTAATTTATTAGTGACGTTTCGGGACAAGATAGCGTCCCTTCCTCTGAAGTTTTGGCTATATATATATATATATATATATATATATATATATATCCCTAAAATATTTAATTAGCATATTAATCTAAAGCTCTTACAATGTTAACAATAAAACTATATTTTGGCATTGCTAAGTTAGATAAAAAGATGCAAGACACTGTGCATTTTACTTGTAGCAGAATTACATTACCAGAATATGAACTAAATTTTTACCTTGTTTCCTATGGTACCTGGAGCTCCCTTCTGACCATCAGATCCAGCATGACCCTAAACAAAAAGATATCCTCATTAAAAAGTAGATTTGTTTTGCTAATATCATATAATGTGTTTAAGTTTAACAAGTGAATTATGTCCATAAAGGTAATGTTACCTATATGTGGGGACATATCAATTTAAAAGCAAATTAGTCTGCTAAGCACTCCTCAAGCTCTCTTCATGTTGCGTATGGAAGATTTAAAAAGTAAAAATAAAAAAAACAATACAATTAAATCAGATTTTGTTTTTGTGACATATTTTTCTCTCCAGCTCCTACTCAAACAGTTAAACATTTAGCACCATTTAACAGATGGTGATTCAGTTCATGAAAAATGAATGATAAAAATGCTGCGTATATGCTTATTATAACTTTATGCCATGTAGATCTCAACTAAATATTGTGAATGTGTATATGAGACTGACTATAAAGAGTTGAGATACTGAATGTGACTATTTAGGTATGCATCTTCTCACATCTTATTCATATATTACATCTGATTAAAAAAATTATTTTATAAAATATGTATAGGGTTTCAGTTCTTGATCAATCAAAAATACTTAAATGTTAATAATAAAATTAAACATAAATATCAGATACAAATAATAAAAAACTTACTCTAATTCCTTTAAATCCAGGGAGACCAGGAGTTCCAGGGAAACCACGAGCACCCTAAAAGAAACATTTTTTTAAAATGTATAATATAGTTGGGATTCAATCAAAGGTAATTGATAAATGACAGAGACATTCTGACGCATCTACCTGTTGTTAAATAGATAATGTAAGACTAGTGAGACAGGAATCACTGAGTTTAAAGCATGATCTTCATACTCACTCAACATGGCCAGGTTTGTCTAATTGCATTAGCGTCATTTTAGTAAAATCTTCATTAGTAATAAACCTGACCAGACTTAATCCAACCAATAGCTGTAGCAGATAATATTACTTAAAAAGCAATAAAATGTAAAACCAGAAACTGAAAATGAAAGATTAACTTGTAGCTGTATCTGAACTGTCAACTCAATAAGGAGTTGCAAAGATACTTCCATCATGCTTATTGGGGAATAACTTGTCAATTTATCGGAAATGGCAAGTTGAATATTGCCAATTTAGATGTGTCCCAATTACTGTGCAATCTGTATGGAATACTAAGTTATTACTTTACATGCAAAAATACCCTTATAAAATGGGGTAATATAAATAATCTCAAGTGTTTACATAATCTGAAACTGTTATTTGTTTTACCTATTGTAATAAAAACAACACTCACCTGAGGTCCAACAGGTCCTCTCTCACCAGGTCTTCCAGATTTGCCAGGGTGACCCTAAATGTAATTAAAACATATACATAAATATAAATAAGCCACAGACCTGTGAGATGCATTGAAACCTAGCGCAGCCATTGCTCAAGCTAACTGTATTTAACAATACTGTAAAAAAGGAGGCGCAATCCCGAAAACAATGCAGGGGCAGCTAGCTATAGTAGCTATTTAATTATATCTCATTTATTTTAGAGGACATATCGAGGAATTCAATTGAAATGTATGTAGGCCAAGGCTATATTTCTCAAGTTACAAGGCTCAGCCTCAAGCAGTAGGAATATAGTGTTTACTTCTGCTACCAGTCATCCCCTTCCCTCCTTCACAAACAACTTCCTGTCCCTCTTCTCCCATCTTTCTTTGCACTTACATTTTCATATTTGTGTTTATACGCTACCTAGCTCTCTATATTTCCATCCCTCGTTACTCCTTTTTTTCTAGGCATTTAGCAAAGTACAACAACAGGGTGTATCTTACATAGCATGTAGCTATGTATAAAATACTTAGATCTTAGCATCGAAACATGAAGAATCAACGTAAAGTTGACCATACTTACATCTTCACCAGGTTTTCCAGCTGCACCGACTGGACCTCTAGAACCTAAAGGACCCTACAACACAGAAAATAAAACAAAACATTTAATATTAAAAACATTTAGTGGATTTGTGAAATTCTTAATTATAGTGGAATACATGTTACAGGGACTTACAGTTTGACCGGGTTCACCAGGTTCACCAGGCAATCCTTGGAATCCTTGAGGGCCCTAAAAAAAGATATTGAAAAAAACAAACCATCAATCAACTACATGAGCGTTGAATAGTGGATCTACACAAAAACACTATTCTTATAAAGATGTAACTACTATTCATTGGACATTAGTTAATAAAATCCTAAAGCTCAACAATGCTTAATAAATATAGGTTAGTGTAATTTCCAAATAACACACTATACTTACAGGGGATCCGGGTGGTCCTGGGGGTCCTCTTGGTCCCATTATACCCTAGAACATAAAATTAGCACCCTAGTTAATATTACTGTTGAACTGGCAAAGATCCCTTAGTAAGGTTTATGCACTGGAAGAATAGCTTTCTATATTGGAAGCTAAATAGAAATGTTACATGTACATGAAAACTGTGTTAATCAGTTTATGAAAGTTATTCATCTCTTCACAGCAACAAAGGCTAACTAGCTTCTTTAAAATAAATTGGGGTTAACAATATTAACTAAAATCTTCCTTGTATAACTTAATACTTATTGCACTGATAATATATTTGTTAATATAAATAAGTAGCTCTAGTAGCTTTAATCAACATAAACAAGTTTAATTATATAAAGTTTACAATATGTTTAAATCTGTATAGAAATTTGAAATTAAAATTGAGATGAGAAGTTGTGAACTAGTGCTGATAACAGTGTTGTTATCTGTGTTGACACTGTAAAGCATCTCGCTTATTGTCATTAGGACTGAGCCTAAAACAGTGTGGTGACATTTTACAGACATATTTACATGGATTAGTTTATACATAGGCAAAGCTACCTGGGGTGTGGTTACTGCTAGGCCCACAGCTTCTGGCGGAGGCAGAGCTTTTTTGGCCTTTATTCATTTTCATGCATATATAGACATATATGCATATATACATATTTGTATGCATTTGTATGTGTATTTTTTTGTTTCTATATAGAGTCTGAAAGGTTTTGGCAATTGAGGGGAAAAGTGTAGAAGTGCCATGCCATAAATTCTGCTAAAGGCCAAGTGACTCTTGGTTATTTTACGGTAAGAAGACCTGAATGTGTACATATAAAAGAATGTGATGCTAGAACTCATGAATTCATTCATTCTTATTCTGAATTGATCTATTTTGTGCATGTATTTTGCTCTACAAATTAGTGCTATATAATATTCACTCTACTCACCTGTGGTCCAGCTTCACCGCCACCAGATTTGGATGGATCATACTGAGCAGCAAAGTTCTAAGGGACAGATATATGAACATTTTAGCATATTTTGATGTTTTGAATTAACATCTCAATTAATTGCAGAATTAAAAAATGTTATCCTATCCCACTGAGCCTTGCACAAAGGCTCAGGTAATTTAAGATTCCTGGTACATTTATTTCTATGAATCCCCTTTTCTCACACTATGCCCTAACCCTATATACTATTCCATAATGATAAAATGGTATGCGGCACTATAGTTTAACTCAGAAGAACAAAGGATTGTGTACACATTTATTTAAGTAATGCCACCAAGGCCCCAATCTATTTCTAGTACTCAGAAAAATATTAATCCTTACTCCGCCAAGACCAGGGGGGCCGGGAGGCCCGGGTAATCCTGGGAGTCCATCTTCACCGTCTCTGCCTGGTATTCCTGGAAGGCCCTGAAAATGTCATAAATATTTAATTAGTTTTATATTCTTCCATAATGTCATACAAGACTAAATCAGTTTATTGTATGGGCATGTATAAATTATCCATCGTGTGCAGGTGCACTACTAATATGGAATGCATATAATTTTGTTATTTTCACTAAATATTAATCTAATAAAAATATAGTCTTACAAAGACTGTAATATAAATTATTTCAAGGTGAGAATGAATCCCCAGTACTAAAAATGTCTCTTAATGTTTTTTTTCTGTGGTGTCTATTCACTAATAGATATGCTCCATAAAATGAAATTAATTGGAGAGAGGAGGTTTCCAACTGGCTAGGCCTTTTTCATTCTTTGTGAATGTAGGCCTCTAAATAATTCTATTACACTTGTAAATGCATTTCTTCTTAAAAACATATACAAGTATATCTATCTATCTATCTATCTATCTATCTATCTATCTATATATATATCTTATATCTATCTATCTAACAGATACAGAGGGAAATATATATAGCTAGCCATGTACTCACTCCTCTCTTATGTTCTTGTGCCTGGGTGCTTTAACAAGACCCAATATTTATTTATTGTTCCACAAGATGAGGGCACTCTCAGGACTTAAATTTTAACACAAATTTATTAAATTATCAAAAGCAATCTTCATATAAACATGTTGATGTTTCAGCTCTCTGTAGAGCCTTTATCAAGACATTACATCCAAGATGAATCTGTCACAATTTTCTGGATATTTCTTATTTTGGTTGATACTCGTGTTCAAACAACTCTTTTACATATATATATATATATATATATATATATATATATATATATATATATATATATATACATATTTAAATGCCACTTGGATATGCATTTGTTTTCTTTAGCTTAAACATGTGAAGAAGATAAACGCATGATTTCTTCTGGTAAAATATCAAAAAAATGTGAAAAATAGTTTACTATAGATATTAAGTGTTGGAATGCAGGAGTAAAATATACATATTTTTCTCATTTCATTAAGTCTGCTAAATCTTGAAAAGTACTCAAATGATTGATTGAACACAAATCTGCAACACAATCCCTCTGCTTATACAATATTTGTAATAAAATATAAAAATCACTTTCCTGTTTATTTGATAATAGCATATTTTAAACCACAATGACCAAAACAGCTGTAATTATATTGAAAACATTTAATAGCTATGGAAACATTTTCTGTTAGCATTCCTTATCATCAACATGTGAAAATGAATATATATATATACAAATTTAAACTTCACAGTGTAACCTTTTGTTTATATAATGTAACAAGATAATGAATGACAGGTGCAATAAGTCATCATTATCAAGCCTTGATATAGGAAATATAATCTGAAGGTTTCCTTACCCTCTCTCCCTGTGGGCCTTTGTCTCCTGTTGGGCCCTGTTGAAACAGACATGCTTACTAACAGCGCAAACGTCATCACACACACTATTACTTTACTAATAATTATATAACAATTGAAACATTCAAACCTTGTCTTTAAAATAAGATACATTTTATTTTTTTAAAAAACAATACAATGTTAACCTATTCAACAATTAACCTCTTGGCTGCTAGAGACTGCTGCAACCCATTGACAAAACACCACAGCCCTGTCTATCGTGTCCAATGGCTTAAAATATATATAGTCTAACAACATAGAAGCAAATGCAAAGCAAACTTCCTACAAATCATTTCAAATATTGCTTAGAATAATGCAATAAGCTAAATTTCACACCAGGATATGTTGTGGTGATTTAAAAAAAATACAGCAGATAAGTATGGAAATGAGAGCTACTCAACAGTATATTTTTAATGGAATGAGAAACAGAGCATTCACTCGGTAACACACAAGCTAATAACTTAAATAAATAGCGAAAAATTCACTAACTGTAATTAAAATAGAGGCAAGATAGGGCAAATATACCTGTGGGTCTCATCTGACAGAATTAGGGTGAATATGCCCTAGGCCATACTTGTAAACTTGAGCTGCTCTTAACTAGAAACATTAGCCAAACACCATAGGCAACAACATTCCTTGAAAGCTAGCAAAGAATACTTTAAACATCTCCCATTTTTAAAGGGACATGAAAAACAATTTGTTTTATTTAATGATTCAGATAGAGCATGTGATTTTAAACAACTTTCCGATTTACTTCTATTATCTAATTTGTTTTGTTCTCTTGATATCCTTTTTTTTTAAAAGGATACCTAGGTAGGCTCAGGAGCTGCTGATTGGTGACTGCACATATATGCCTCATGTTATTGGCTCACCCAATGTGATAACTAGCTCCCAGTAATACAATGTTCCTACTTCAACTAAGAATACCAAGAAAATTAAGCAAATTAGATAATTGAAGTAAATTGGAAAGGTTTTTTTTAAAACTGTATTCTCTTTCTGAATCATGAAATATAAATTATGGGTTTTATGTCCCTTTAATTCATGTGGTATCTTTTCAAATCAATGTATCTGCTATGTTGTGATGCACTATACAAAAATATGTCATATAATAATATTTTTATAGGCGTATATACTAGAATAAAACCATAAATACAGTTATAGCTTACCTTACGAATCTAGGAAAAGAGAACAAGAAAATAAAACAAATGTTAGCAATCTCACAAGAAAACACATTAGTTCATGTGCTATTGCTGATTGAAGACATTTTTAACTAATTATACTACATCTTATATTTGCAGATATATTTGTTTCTTTACATTTGGCAATAGAAATACAACACTCCAAAAATATTGTGGTAATTATTCCTTATTGATAACATAAAACTGAAAATAACCCCAAATAGAATCACATGAAATTAATGGTCTTCAGTTCTGCTTCAAATATTAATCCACTGAATGAAATATGATAATTATCCACACCTGGATATATCCATAATATCGCTGAAGCTTTCAAGGGTCCAAATTTCACTAATATTCCAAAGGTACAAATCCAATGCTTGTGACATTTTAGCCCAATCTCCATCAGACTTCTAAATGTGTGCCATGTTGCCAATATATGAAGGAAGACCACTGCTAAGCCATCCCACACAGGAAGTCTGGGTGGGCTTAGGCTTGGAATAACAAATCCATATCATACCCAATGAAGCAGGTTATAATGTCCCTACCATTAGATTAGCCTATAGAGTATATCATTATGGGGATCAGTAAGGCAACAATGCAGATCAGGGTTCTAAACTATTTGCTAGTTCATTCACAAATAGGTGGGCAATATTCTTTAGTTAAAGGTCTTTAACTAAAGGCTCAACAACTACACTGCTGCTATAAATGTTAGTATATAAATATGTAAATGCCCCCCTCAAGTGCAATATACCAAGACTGTTAGCAATACTGATGTCATCTATATATGTAGTAGTCTAGGCTTCTTGAGGTAAAAATATGTGAAAGAAATGGCCTTTAACCAAAATAAACTGTCCCCTGTTTCTACCTGAGCATATAAATATTACAGTATGGTTGGGTTCACTGTATGTATCTACTGGCCATTTATTGCAGTACAATAATCTTGAATAAGGAATAAATAAATGACTAAAATGTTTCACAATTAGCAAATTGACTTATTGAAAAACATGCAAATATACTGACCTCATCTGTTGCAGAGATGAATTGGAGAAAAAGAAAGAAAATGCAATTAAATGAAATGCATTAAATAGGTTTAATAGATCTAATAAAATTGTATTACAACTACATTTGTCCTAGATTATTTATACTAATTTATGTTTTCTGACACATTCTATTAGAATTTGGTTGCCAGTTTACAATCAAAAACAAATTTGGATTTTGTTTTTATATTATGGGAAGTTTAATTGACACCAACAACTCTTAGTGACATGGAATATAGATGTATTTAACCATTTAGCTGCCAGGGACAAATGCAGGCAGTTTTTACTTAACATGTAAATGTGATGCAGCCTTCATTGATGGTCAAATGTTAAATATAATAGGTATGTGTTTTTACTCAATCATTATAAAAACATACATTGTGAAAAAGCGTGGAGCAATAACTATACTGATAACATTCCCTAGCTCTTTATGTTGTTAATAGCTAATTCTCACTATATAGATGTGATAAGAAGTATACACAAAAGTATTAATACTGTCAAACTATGTTGCTAAATTAAAATATAAAAGACAACTTATGACATGCACTTCAAAGCATTTCCCAGTCCCACAAAGCAGGTGCTCTTACTAAGGCCCTTAACAATTAGTTTGTTATCTTTTTTTATATAAAATGAATGCATATTAGGAAAATAATGAACTGTTATACAAATAATCAGACTTACAAAGCAATCTGTAGATATTTAATTCCTAATTCAGCCACCAGAGGGAGCAAATGACCATTTAACTAATGTCTGGCTGCTAAACATTCTTTAGTGAAGGAGTCAGTACTTTTAAGGATGCTAAACAGCCCAGGGCAATAACGTGGGGATAAAGGCAAGTAATGTTGGTTAACTGTTTCAGTACCAGAGTGGACAGAATACATTGCTTGCTCAGTTGCCAAATATATAAAATGTGTTAATGTTTTACAAGTAAAGTGACATACTAAACAGTTTTGTAATCGATATTGATTACAAATGTATTTCAGGTTTTTAATCGTTTCAGCAACTAAGAAAATATATATAAAATGCATTTGACTGTATTTTCTGTGCGTTTCTTCAAAATATGTTAATAAAAAAGAAATGATTTTACCAAATAGAATTTTCATCAAAGAAAAGTTTGTAAAAATAAATTAATTTAGATTTACAACTCGTGTAACAAAATACAAGCTCCCTACTTTTCTACAAAATAATGTTAGAAAATAAACGTTTTATGTTACCAATATTTCGTTTTAACACAAATATCGTTATTTATATACTGTTTTCTGTGTATCATTTTGCATCTCTTCTAGTATCTCTGTTTGCTTAGGTCCTCAGCTATTGCACGTAGACACCACAAGAGGGCGCCCCGCGATTGTACACAGCAGAAACAATGCAAGTACAACGCCCTTAACTTCCAGATGTGCAAAAACTTTTGTTTTCTACATCACTCAATTATCACGAATAACTTAAAGACCGACATCCAAATAATGAGTCCAAATAAAGCTTTATTGTAGTTTTCACTAATATAAACTCTAAATGATTTAGCAACTCACATTAGAGTTAGTCCCCCCCTGCCATTTCTATTAAAGACAAAAGACATCTGCTAGCGCTAGTACAGACGCAAAACCTATAACATAATACTAATACATAGTCCTATACATGCAAAACTAGAGTTAAGGTAACATGCTTGTTAGTGAGCATCCCAAACACACCCAATTAGCTGAGCTAAAAAGATAAAGTGAATGCACTTACATTGACATGATGCTAGGTATACAGTTACTGCAAGCAGCAACACAGTCCGTGTATCCACAAAGCTGAGCATGACTAATGTTTAGACATGCAGACTCCTTGTGTATAAGAGCCCGTGAAGATATTACCTATGGTGTGCAGGGCATGCAGTCTTTAATTGCGTTACTCCAAACTTAGCAGAAACCTGCCTGCCTCCTTGATGCTAAAATAATAAAGCCTGGTCAGTCCCATTTATATGACAGGAGGTTCCCTCTGCAGCTGTCATCTTGAGTCTCCAAACCAATGGTAGAACTGAGCTGCCCCATTCTGATCCATCCCACAGCCAGACTCTGTAGTCACGTGCTCCTTATCTCCAGCCTTCACCACTTTTGGCAACAAAAGGTTTGATGACGAATGCACTGTTGTTAAATTAGTTCCATTCTTTTTGTGGACGTGGACAGTTAAGTCTTTAAAAAAGGATCTGACTTTTTTGGGGGGATATTATTTTATTTGTAGGATGGTTTTGCTCCTCTGCGAACCTGCTGCTGTGATTGATGGTGACCCTAAGGTGGCAGTGAGGGCATTAGCCTGAGGTCTCAAAGCTGGAGCTGTCCAAGTACTGCACGGTGATCCTAAATGCCAACTGTACCAGGACACCCACCTGCCATGGGACATCTTTTGTTCCTAATCTATTCATTTGCTCCAATTTATTACTTCCCAATTTACATAAATTCAGTGAAATGTAACTACTGTAACTATAAATCACCCCTGTATATCCCTTTACAGTCACTCCTAAACCTATAGAGGAATAATTTATTTCACATTTGGATTGCTATGTTTTTTGTTCCATCTTTTATCAGTGGAGCAGCATTACAGAATGCACTGTCCTTTAGAAATATTTGATAATGGTAATGATAATTACAATTGTTTTAACTAATGCAACTACAGGTATGGATCTAGCTACTCATTCTGCTAGCAAACACATCATTTAAATCTTTTTTATTTTAATATACCATACAAGTATTTAACCATTAACTTAAAAACTTGTGAAACTTATTAAAAACATCAACTTGATTTTGAGGTATAATGAATATGTTCATGTTATTTTGTTATTTCTGTAAAAGCTCTTGGGATAAACTGCATTTAAAGATGTCTGCAGATATATAAAGTCTTGATGCTAATAGGGAAACAATTAACTCTTTTGATGCCATATCATATTAAACATGTAAACTTCATTTGGTTTGCATTTTTATTTCTCTCCTCTAACTTTTTCTCCAGACTTGATCTGAAACATGTGTTTCTATAATGAAAGATAGTGCAGCACTTTTAAATGGCTTAGCAACCCCCATCCTGCTTTTACAGCTGTGTGATATTTTCCATTAAAAAAATAAAATGCAATGCAAAATAAATGTGGCAGACATAATTTCCTTATTAAAATATTTAAAGGATCTATGGCCAAATCTGTGAGTGGTTAACCTTGTAACTGCTGGAACAAGATTTACAGAAAGTAAAGGAACTTTTTTTTTAGCCCATGTGCACACTTTGAACTTGCTTTGTGCTCTTAAGTACAGGTTGTGCAGGCATCCACCCAAATCATCACTCCCTTAATAGGGAGGGAGGGCTGAGAAGTGAGACCACGAATACTTGTGAGATTAAGTCTCCCTCTAGCTATAACTATTCTTAAAGTTCTGTCACAGGCATTCCTGTCCAGACAGGCAACTTGCAGTAACACGTCCCATTCTTCACCCCCAAGAATCTGCACACAAAAAAAAGAAACAAAGCTGAGAAGACGTGGCTGCTGATGAGATGGCAATAATGAAAAAAAGTTACACTGCTAGGCTGTACTTGTAGTCAGTGATATCTAATGACAACTATATACAGAGAAAACAGTAAATGTTCAATTTAGTGCTGAATATATCTAACTATCTATTTATCTATCTATCTATCTATCTGTCTGTCTGTCTATCTGTATCTATCTATCTCTCCATCTCTATCTATCTATCTATCTATCTATCTATCTATCTATCTATCTATCTATCTCTATCTGTCTATCTATCTATCTATATCTGTCTATCTATCTATCTCTATCTGTCTATCTATCTATCTCTATCTGTCTATCTATCTATCTATCTATATCTATCTATCTATCTATCTATCTCTATCTGTCTATCTATCTATCTATATCTATCTATCTATCTATATCTATCTATCTATCTATCTATCTATCTCTATCTGTCTATCTATCTATCTATATCTATCTATCTATCTATCTATCTCTATCTGTCTATCTATCTATCTCTATCTATCTATCTATCTATCTCTATCTGTCTATCTATCTATCTCTATCTGTCTATCTATCTATCTATCTATCTATCTATATCTATCTATCTATCTATCTATCTATATCTATCTATCTATCTATCTATCTATCTCTCTGTCTGTCTGTCTGTCTATCTGTATCTTTCTATCTATCTCTCCATCTCTCTATCTATCTATCTATCTATCTATCTATCTATCTATCTATCTATCTATCTATCTCTCTGTCTGTCTGTCTGTCTGTCTGTCTATCTGTATCTATCTCTCCATCTCTCTCTCTCTCTCTCTCTCTCTCTCTCTCTCTCTATCTATCTATCTATCTATCTATCTATCTATCTATCTATCTATTTATCTATCTCTCTGTCTGTCTGTCTATCTGTATCTTTCTATCTATCTCTCCATCTCTCTATCTATCTATCTATCTATCTATCTATTTATCTATCTATCTCTCTGTCTGTCTGTCTATCTGTATCTATCTATCTATCTCTCCATCTATCTATCTATCTATCTATCTATCTATCTATCTATTTATCTATCTATCTCTCTGTCTGTCTGTCTGTCTGTCTGTCTATCTGTATCTATCTCTCCATCTCTCTCTCTCTCTATCTATCTATCTATCTATCTATCTATCTATCTATCTATATCTATCTATCTCTATCTTTCTATCTCTCCATCTCTCTATCTATCTATCTATCTATCTATCTATCTCTATCTGTCTATCTATCTATCTATCTATCTATCTATCTATCCATCTATAATCTATCAATAATCAATCTATTATTTATGTAATTGCATTAGTATCTATCATCTATCTAAATGCAGCAATATATAATTTATATCTCATTGATTTATCAATATATTTATCTATCTTTCTATCTATCACAATTTCTACTAGTCCACCAGTGCTGGACTAATAATATCTATAATATCCACGTTATCTATAATCAATTTATTATCTATCTATCTATCTATCTATCTATCTATCTATCTATCATCTATCAAAGCACTAAATAATTACACTTTTAAATTCTTTAATGAAATAATATAACAGATTTTCTTATTTTCTCTACCCTAACATGAACCCCGAGTCTAAACACCCCTAACCTTACACTTATTAACCCCTAATCTGCCACCCCCGCTATCGCTGACCCCTGCATATTTTTTTTAACACCTAATCTGCCGCTCCGTACACCGCTGCAACCTACGTTATCCCTATGTACTCCTAATCTGCTGCCTCTAACACCGCCGACCCCTATATTATATTTATTAACCCCTAATCTGCCGCCCCCAACATCGCCGCCACCTACCTACAATTATTAACCCCTAATCTGCCTGATCGGAACAGCCAATAGAATGCGAGCTCAATCTGATTGGCTGATTGGATCAGCCAATCGGATTGAACTTGAATCTGATTGTCTGATTCAATCAGCCAATCAGATTTTTCCTACCTTAATTCCGATTGGCTGATAGAATCCTATCAGCCAATCGGAATTCGGGGGATGCCATCTTGGATGACGTCCCTTAAAGGAACCTTCATTCGTCGTTAGTCTGTCGGTGAAGAAGGATGGCTCCGCGTCGGCTGCTTGAAGATGGACCCGCTCCGCGTCAGATGGAAGAAGATAGAAGATGCCGCTTGGATGAAGATGTCTGCCGGTCCGGATCTCCTCTTCTGCCCGGATAGGAGGAAGACTTTGGACCCTCTGGAGGAGCTCTTCTTGCCGGATACAATGAAGACTTCGGACCCTCTTCTGGACGGATCGGTGATACCCGGCGTGGTGAAGACAAGGTAGGGAGATCTTCAAGGGCTTAGTGCTAGGTTTATTTAAGGGGGTTTGGGTTAGATTAGGGGTATGTGGGTGGTGGGTTGTAATGTTAAGGGGGGTATTGTATGTTTTTTTTTACAGGCAAAAGAGCAGAATTCTTTGGGGCATGCCACGCAAAAGGCCCTTTTAAGGGCTGGTAAGGTAAAAGAGCTTTACAATTTTTATTTTAGAATAGGGTAGGGCATTTTTTTATTTTGGGGGGCTTTGTTATTTTTTTAGGGGGCTTAGAGTAGGTGTAATTAGTTTAAAATTCTTGTAATCTTTTTTTCTTTTTTGTAATTTAGAGGTTTTTTTTTTGTAATTTAGTTTAGTTGATATAATTGTAGGTAATTGTAGGTAGTTTATTTAATTAATTTATTGATAGTGTAGTGTTAGGTTTAATTGTAACAGGTTAGAATTTATTTTACAGGTAATTTTGTAATTATTTTAACTAGGTAACTATTAAATAGTTATTAACTATTTAATAGCTATTGTACCTGGTTAAAATAAATACAAAGTTGTCTGTAAAATAAATATTAATCCTAAAATAGCTACAATATAATTATTATTTATATTGTAGCTATATTAGGGTTTATTTTACAGGTAAGTATTTAGCTTTAAATAGGATTAATTTATTTAATAAGATTTATTTTATTTCGTTAGATTTAAATTATAGGGTTAGACTTAGCTTTAGGGGTTAATACATTTATTAGAGTAGCGGCGAGGTCCGGTCGGCAGATTAGGGGTTAATAATTGTAGGTAGGTAGCGGCGACGTTGGGGGGGGCAGATTAGGGGTTAATAAATATTATGTAGGTGTCGGCGGTGTTTGGGGCAGCAGATTAGGGGTACGTAGGGATAATGTAGGTGGCGGCGGTGTGCGGTCGGCAGATTAGGGGTTAAAAAAATTTAATAGAGTGGCGGCGATGTGGGGGGGCCTCGGTTTAGGGGTACATAGGTAGTTTATGGGTGTTAGTGTACTTTAGAGCACAGTAGTTCAGAGCTTTATGAACCGGCGTTAGCCCAGAAAGCTCTTAACTCCTGGCTTTTCTCTGCGGCTGGAGTCTTGTCGTTAGATTTCTAACGCTCACTTCAGCCAAGACTCTAAATACCAGAGTTAGAAAGATCCCATTGAAAATATAGGATACGCAATTGGCGTAGGGGGATCTGCGGTATGGAAAAGTCGCGGCTGGAAAGTGAGCGTTAGACCCTTTCATGACTGACTCTAAATACCAGCGGGCAGTAAAAACCAGCGTTAGGAGCCCCTAACGCTGGTTTTGACGGCTAACGCAGAACTCTAAATCTAGGCGATAGTTAATCAAAAACATGAGGCATATATGTTCAGCCACACATCAGCATCTCCTGAACCTACCTAGGTATCTTTTTCAGCCGAGGAAACCAAGAGAACAAAACAATTTAGATAATACAAGTAATATGGAAAGTTATTTAAAATCACAATCTCTGTCTGAATCATAAAAGAAAAAAATTGTGTTTCATGTCCTTCTAGGACCAGAGTGAAAGTATCACAAAGCACATTTAAACATTAAAATAAAGCATTACACACACACACACACACACACACACATATATATATATATATATATATATATATATATATATACACACACAGTATCAAATGATATCTAGGAAAACAAGAGCACAGAAACACTCCTCATAGTGTAGAAACTTTTATTCCAATTAAACATATAATAAACAGATAACACAATCCCCCTGAGTAATGCCTACTCACAAAATAGGATCTCAATCATATGAGGTATGGTATGCGGCCTGTATGGTAAGTTTAAAGGTTTCCAGACCGGGAATCTGATAAATACAGGATACTTGCGTCTGCGTTAATGTTAATGTTAAAAGGCTCAATTGGCAACAATAGTATACGAGAGGGAACTAATGGATCTGTGCAAAAAATTAAATGACAAAACTGAAACAAACTAACTTGAATGTTTTTGAGAGAAATGCTCTTAAAAAAACTTAAGGCTAGATTACGGGCTCCATTACATATGCAGCGTCGCCCGCAAAATTCTCTGCCGCCAGATTTTACCTGATTTTGGTATTACATATACGGCGTAGCATACAAGTTACGCGCGTATATTTCACCCTTCGGACATATTTTTTTTACCCATAGACTAACATAGAAAAGACACGCAATTTGGTATCCAATATACAGCGTAAGGACTTACGCGCACAGAATTCAGAAAATCAACTCCATTCTCATCTCGCCACGTATTGCAGGCGCAGCAACCGTTGAACTGACTAAAAAAGCAACGTAACTCCCAGAAGGCCTAACAAACGCATGCGTAATCACATACATATCAGCTGCAAATCACAAACAGTTAAACCTCTTTTAAGCATTTATTATTCCTGCCCCTGCAAGTGTGTCAAACCAATCACAAACAGCACAACCTCTGAACCGGAAGCCTTAAAACACCTTGCAATGCACACCCTCATTAGCCACCATGTTTCCCCTGCTTTACATAGAGAGACAGCATCGTGGGGCATAAGGGGTGCTGGAAGCCCTACAAGCCCCTGTTGTTCAGGATATACCTGCTAATGCTCTAGTTGCTGCTGAGGTCCCTGGTCATGGGGCTGTAGCCGTCCCTGCTCCTGCTGCTGCTGTCCTGCTCCTCACGCTGCTGTCCCTGTTCCTGGTGCTGCCCCTGCTGCTGTTGTTGCTGCAGCTGGTCATAGAATTACATACTGCGTATTTTCACTGCATGTAAGTGAAACTACTACATCCCACCCCCCCTTCCCTTAACCACCCTAATTACTGAAAATGTCTCATTTGTTTAATTCATGTTTAGGTTACTATGATTTATTGACTATCATTAAGAAGAATGAAAATGGATGTTTATACCTTATGTTCACACCTTCTGTAAGTACATTCACCTAGATTTAGAGTTTTGCGTTAGAAGGGGTGCGTTAGCTACGCGTGTTTTTTCCCCCCTGCACCTTTTAAACAACGCTGGTATTTAGAGTTCTCTGAAGGGCTGCGTTAGGCTCCAAAAAGGGAGCGTAGAGCATAATTTACCGCCACTTCAACTCTAAATACCAGAGTGGTTTACGGACGCAGCCAGCTTAAAAAATGTGCTCGTGCACGATATCCCCATAGGAAACAATGGGGCAGTTTGAGCTGAAAAAAAAACCTAACACCTGCAAAAAAGCAGCGTTCAGCTCCTAACGCAGCCCCATTGTTTCCTATGGGGAAACACTTCCTAAGTCTGCACCTAACACCCTAACATGTACCCCGAGTCTAAACACCCCTAACCTTACACTTATTAACCCCTAATCTGCCACCCCCGCTATCGCTGACACCTTCATTTTATTATTAACCCCTAATCTGCCGCTCCGTACACCGCCGCAACCTACATTATAGCTATGTACCTCTAATCTGCTGCCCCTAACATCGCCGATGTTTAATATATTTATTAACCCCTAATCTGCCCCCCCCCAATGTCGCCAGTACCTAACTACACTTATTAACCCCAAATCTGCCGACCGGACCTCGCCGTAACTATAATAAATGTATTAACCCCTAAACCGCCTCACTCCCACCTCAAAAACCCTATAATAAATAGTATTAACCCCTAATCTGCCCTCTCTAACATCGCCGACACCTAACCTCAAGTATTAACCCCTAATCTGCCAACTGGAACTCGCCGCTACTCTAATAAATGTATTAACCCCTAAAGCTAAGTCTAACCCTAACACTAACACCCCCCTAAGTTAAATTTAATTTAAATCTAACAAAATAAAATAAATCTTATTAAATAAATTAATCCTATTTAAAGCTAAATACTTACCTGTAAAATAAACCCTAATATAGCTACAATATAACGAATAATTATATTGTAGCTATTTTAGCATTTATATTTATTTTACAGGCAACTTTATATTTATTTTAACTCGGTACAATAGCTATTAAATAGTTAATAACTATTTAATAGTTACCTAGTTAAAATAATTACAAAATTACCTGTAAAATAAATCCTAACCTAAGTTACAATTAAACCTAACACTACACTATCAATAAATTAATTAACTAAACTATCTAAAATTATCTACAATTAAATCAACTAAACTAAATTACAAAAAGATTACAAGAATTTTAAACTAATTACACCTACTCTAAGCCCCCTAAAAAAATAACAAAGCCCCCCAAAATAAAAAAATTCCCTACCCTATTCTAAAATAAAAAGTTAACAGCTCTATTACCTTACCAGCCCTTAAAAGGGCCTTTTGCGGGGCATGCCCCAAAGAAAACAGCTCTTTTGTATTTAAAAAAAACATACAATACCCCCCCCACAACATTACAACCCACCACCCACATACCCCTAATCTAACCCAAACACCCCTTAAAAAACACTAAGCCCCTGAAGATCTCCCTATCTTATCTTCACCATGCCGGGTATCACTGATCCGTCCAGAAGAGGATCCTAAGTCTTCATCCTATCCGGCAAGAAGAGGTCCAGAAGAGGGTCCGAAGTCTTCATCCTATCCGGCAAGAAGAGGACATCCGTACCGGTAGACATGTTCATCAGGCGGCGTCTTCTATCTTCATCCATCCGGCGTGGAGCGGGACCATCTTGAAGCAGCAGACGCGGATCCATCCTCTTCTTCTGGCAACTCCCGACGAATGAAGGTTCCTTTAAGTGACGTCATCCAAGATCGCGTCCCTTGAATTAAGGTAGGAAAAATCTGATTGGCTGATTGAATCAATATAATGTAGGTTGCGGCGGTGTGCGGTCGTCAGATTAGGGGTTACATTTTTTATTAGAGTAGCAGCGTTGTGGGGGGACCACGGTTTAGGGGTACATAGGTAGTTTATGGGTGTTAGTGTACTTTAGAGCACAGTAGTTAAGAGCTTTATGAACCGGCGTTAGCCCATAAAGCTCTTAACTCCTGACTTTTTTCTGCGGCTGGAGTCTTGTCGTTAGAGTTTTAACGCTCACTTCAGCCAAGACTCTAAATACCAGCGTTAGAAAGATCCCATTGAAAAGATAGGATACGCAATTGACGTAAGGGGATCTGCGGTATGGAAAAGTTGCGGCTGGAAAGTGAGCGTTAGACCCTTTCATGACTGACTCTAAATACCAGCGGGCATTAAAAACCAGCGTTAGGAGCCCTTAACTCTGGTTTGGACGGCTAACGCAGAACTCTAAATCTAGGCGATTATTATTTATTTATATACCCATGTGTCAATTTATATTGTATGTGAGAAACCTTCATTTACATCTTATAAGTGAATATTACTATATGTACCCTTCATACACAACTATGTGATGTGGTTTATAGAACATGAATATGTCATAAACATGATAATATTACCTTTTTTTGGCCATTTCCACACAGGTCTTATTATATGTTTTAACAATATTACTGTACTAAAACACACCTCACATGGATGTGGATGACAATTATATGGTAAATAACAGAGGACAAGATTTATAGTGAGCTATAAGAATATTTATTTCTTTTTAGGCTTCTTGGATGAGGGAGCTGAGGTGACTGTAGTGGATTTCCTTGTTCTCCTGGTTTGAGAAGATTCTGATGTTTCTGCTGGTGTGCTGGCCACAGATGATAGGCTGGAGGCAGTGTCCTGCTGGTGTGTAAAGTGCTCAACCAACACACCCAAGAGTTAATTTTGTTCTCGCTATCTATTGTCCATCTGCATCTGCATATCAGACAGAATTCACATCATCTGTGACTGGTTTTGAACACTTCCACTTAATGATGCTGCCATGTCCCTCTGCAGCTCTATGCTACGTTTGTGTAACCTCTCTTGGCTCCTGAAGAACCTCTCTTGGCTCCTGAAGAACCTCTCTTGGCTCCTGTGGAACTTCTCTTGGCCTCTTTGTCTGCTCTCTGAGCTTGTTATGAGCCTCCACTGGAGTTCAATGTATTCCTCACCCAGGGGAGAATACAATGCATCCATAGGCTCTTGAGCAGCAGGGCTTCTAGTTGCTTGAGGTGTAGGTTCAGCTGCATCTGCTGGTTCTGGTAGGACAGGTTCAGCTGCATCTGCTGGTTCTGGTGAGACAGGTTCAGCTGCATCTGCTGGTTCTGGTGGGACAGATTCAGCTGCATCTGCTGGTTCTGGTGGGACAGGTTCAGCTGCATCTGCTGGTTCTGGTGGGACAGGTTCAGCTGCATCTGCTGGTTCTGGTGGGACAGGTTCAGCTGCATCTGCTTGAGTACTTTCAGCTATATTTTCATCTGCAGATGGTGGAGATCTCCCAAGTGATGAGGATGGTGGAGCTTTCCCAAGTGATGAGGATGGTGGAGCTCTCCCAAGTGATGAGGATGGTGGATCTCACCCAAGTGATGAGGATGGTGGAGCTCTCAGGGTTGATTGATAGTCCCACTGATGACCAGTGTGTGACCACTCAGCCTGCCCAGTTGGCACTTCTTATGACATAGTCTGTGGGTAAAAGCCATGACTGCCCTGAGATTGTGATGGGGGGGGGGGGGGTTAAATACATGGACCCTTTGTGGCTGTCTTGGCTCCCCCTCAAAGCCAAAAGAAGAATATTCATTTGGCCAGGAATCTTTCCAGGGGTCATATGGCAATGGTGGTGGCATCACTCCCGGGTCCTCAACTGAAGCCATCCAACCCTGCTCATGCCTGGGAGCATACTGTTCATGTGGTTGCCTGAAGACTGGTGGTGGTGGTGGTGGTGGTGGTGGTGGTGGCATGCCTGTTTGTATACTCGTGATTCTCATGTCAAACTCTATAACATGCATGTGCACATTGTGATTTGTGCTATGAGGGATTTTAATATGCGCAGTATACAGGTATGTGTTTCATACAGTAGTTATGTGTACATGTCAATGATGGAAAAATGTGTTCTTTAAGTGACACTATGGTCACACAATTTACTTTAGCCTGATGTAGGCACAGATCCTGCTTTATTGAGCTAAAAATAGTGTGATGGCTATAGTGTCCATTTACTGAAAACTCTACATGTGGCTTGTGGCCTGTGTTACTCTGAGACATGTTAGTATTGCACTATTCCACCTCATATCATGAATTGCATTGTGTTAAGTAGCATTAATGTCAAATATAATTGTAGATGTTTTTGTTAGTAGGCCAAATACCATGCTCCTCATTGTGTACATGAATGTGTGATATTAAAGGATGTTATATCTCAAATACATATAATACTGGTGTGTGGGATGTTATTCACCAGCATGATGTGTTGTGGTTGCAGCCCCTGAGTCACGAGCCCCTGGAAGTCCACGGACTGCTGTGATACTCAGGGACCTGCGTATCATCTCCTGCCAGGTGTTATATTCTATGTCCAGGGATGGACCACCGCCTGTTCCCCTCTGGTGCATAGCTTCCTGCCCAATCTTTTCTTTCACCCGCCTCTTGCAGTCATTTCACTGCTTTTTAAGGCCCTCAACAGTCCTCCTCTGTGGGGCCACACTGTTGACAGCATCCTCTACTGCCAACCATGCTGTTTTTCGCCTTTTGGCACTGCCTTTGCCCTTATCCTGCCCAAAGAGGGCATTGTAATTGTCCATGATGGCTTGGACTAGGGCAAAATTTTCATCAAATGAGAAGTTGGGACATCTCAGCCTCTCATCCTCCATGGGCACCTGGCTTGCTCCCTGTGATGTCCCTGGTGTGGGTTCCTCCCTATCCTCTCCCTCCTCCACCCTTCTGTCCCCATGTGCACCCTCTGTCCCTCTCCTAGATGTTCCTGGTCTCTGGGGCTCTCGGGCATCTCCCCTCCCATCATCCCTTCTAGCTCTCCCTCTCCCCAGTCCACTTACTCCCTGACGGGGACCCCCACTGCTCCTTCTGTCCTCTACAATACTCCTCTCCCTGCCACTCCTCTCCCCTCCTCCCCTCCGCCCTACCTCTCCCTTCCATCCTCACACTACACACACTCACACACTCACACTCACTCCCAGTTCAATCACACACAATCACAACCAAACACTCAGCCTATCACACTGTAAAATTCAAATAAAATGTGTGAGGTGATGTATGCAAAATGTGTGCAATATGTAAAAATATGTGTAAGTGTACAAGCTTAATCAAACAACAATGCGACCTAACTAACTCCTCTGTTTGCACCTCTCTCTCTACTCTGACTAATCCTCCACTCCACTGTAGTGTGCTGTAGCTCAATGAACCATCCAAACACACTGAAGAAAATGGCGGCTCTGCATGGGTTTATATATGAGTAATTATGTGTCCCATTTTTATATGAACTCGCGGTTCATTTTTACGAGTGTTAGCCTAATTTGCATAAAACTACTCGTTATTGAGACTTTCCTGGCGTGAGTTACTTGCGACGACTAAAATCGGTATTTGCGCACATTTCGGAAGATCACCAGTTTGTCCTACTTACGCCAGATAAGCATCTAACGGCACAGTATATTTAATACCCCGATGTGCGAGGTGAAATTATGGGCGGCGCGGGTTCCCACGCTTGCGCCGAAACCTGCGCTGTATATTTGATCGCGCCCTACGAGTTTTGCGGTATGAGTAAAAAAGCAGCGTTAATGCTCATAACGCTGCTTTTTCACTACCGCTGGTATTACGAGTCTTTTAGGTACAGCTGTCCCGCACACTTTTTTGGCCGTACCGCAAATTAACTTACGCAATTTGAGTAAAGTCTTTTTTCAATGGGAGTTCCATTGCGCCGGTATTACAAGCTTTTTTTTTAGGCCAAAAAGGGAGAGGTACAGCCTATCCCGCAAGATTCGTAACGCATTCTAAAGTCAGTAGTTATGAGTTTTACACTACAGAGCTATAGCATAAAACTAATAACTAAAATGTTAAAAAGTATACTAACACCCTTAAACTACCTATTAACCCCTAAACCGAGGCCCTCCCACATTGCAAATACTAAAATAAAATTATTAACCCCTAATCTGCCGCTCCAGACATCGCTGCCACTATAATAAACATATTAACCCCTAAACCGCCGCACTCCCGTCCCACAAACACTAGTTAAATATTATTAACCCTAATCTGCTGTCCCTAACATCGCCGCAACCTACATTACAATTAACCCCTAATCTGTCGCCGCCACTATACTAAATTTATTAACCCCTAAACCTAAGTCTAACCCTAACACCCCCTAACTTTAATATAATTAAAATAAATCTAAAGAAACCCTACTATCATTACCTAAATTATTCCTATTTAAAACTAAATATGTACCTATAAAATAAACCCTAAGCTAGCTACAATATAACTAATAGTTACATTGTAGCTAGCTTAGGTTTTATTTTTATTTTACAGGTAAGTTTGTATTTACTTTAACTAGGTAGAGTAGTTAGTAAATAGTTATTAACTATTTACTAACTACCTAGCTAAAATAAAAACAAATTTACCTGTAAAATAAAACCTAACCTGTTTAACACTAACACCTAACCTTACACTACAATTAAATAAATTACCTAAATCAAATACAATTAACTAAATTACAAAAAAACAAACAAACACTAAATTACACAAAATAAAAAACAAATTACAAGATATTTAAACTAATTACACCTAATCTAATAGCCCTATCAAAATAAAAAAAGCCCCCCGAAAATAAAAAAAAACCTTAGCCTAAACTAAACTACCAATAGCCATTAAAATGGCCTTTTGCAGGGCATTGCCCCAAAGAAATCAGCTCTTTTACCTGTAAAAAAAATACAAACAACCCCCCAACAATAAAACCCACCACCCACATAACCAACCCCTCAAATACAACCCTAACTAAAAAAACCTAAAGTGAAAAGGGCATTTGGATGGGCATTGCCCTTAAAAGGGCATTTAGCTCTATTGCTGCCCAAACCCTAATCTACAACTGAAACCAACCCAATAAACCCTTAAAAAAACCTAACACTAAACCCCAAAGATCCACTTACAGTTTTGAAGACCGGACATCCATCGTCAACAAAGCCGGGAGAAGTCCTCAACGAAGCGGCAAGAAGTCATCAACAAAGTTGGGAAAAGTCTTCATCCAAGCCAGAAAACGTGGTCCTCCAGATGGGCAGAAGTCTTCCTCCAGATGGGTCCATCTTTAAGACATCCGGCGCGGAGCATCCTCTTCTTACGACGACTCCCGACGAATGAAGGTTTCTTTAAGTGACGTCATCCAAGATGGCGTCCCTTAGATGCCGATTGGCTGATAGAATTAATTTAATTGTAGTGCAAGGTTAGGTGTTAGTGTAATTTACAGGTAAATTTGTATTTATTTTAGCTAGGTAGTTAGTAAATAGTTAATAACTATTTAGTAACTATTCTACCTAGTTAAAATAAATACAAACTTGCCTGTAAAATAAAAATAAACCCTAAGCTAGATACAATGTAACTATTAGTTATATTGAAGCTTGCTTAGGGTTTATTTTATAGGTAAGTATTTAGTTTTAAATAGGAATTATTTAGTAATTAATAGTAGGTTTTAATTATATTTTAGTTAGGGGTGTTAGGGTTAGGGGTAGACTTAGGTTTAGGGGTTAATAACTTTAGTATAGTGGCGGCGATGTTGGGGTGGCAGATTAGGGGTTAATAAATGTAGGTAGGTGGCGGTGATGTCAGGGGCGACAGATTAGGGGTTAATAATATTTAACTAATGTTTGTGATGCGGGAGTGTGGCGGTTTAAGGGTTAATATGTTTATTATAGTGGCGGCGATGTCCCGATCTGCAGATTAGGGGTTAATAAGTATAATGTAGGTGTCGGCGATGTCGGGGGTGGCAGATTAGGGGTTAATAAGTGTAAGATTAGGGGTGTTTAGACTCAGGGTTCATGTTAGGGTGTTAGGTGTAAACATAAATTTAGTTTCCCCATATGAATCAATGGGGCTACGTTACGGAGCTTTACGCTGCTTTATTGCAGGTGTTAGGCTTTTTTTTAAGCCAGCTCTCCCCATTGATGTCTATGGGGAAATTATGCATGAGCACATACAACCAGCTCACCGCTGACTTAAGCAGCGCTGGTATTGGTGTGCTGTATGGAGTACAAGTTTGCTCTACGCTCACTTCTTGTCTTTTAACACCGGGTTTATAAAAACCTGTAATACCAGCGCTGTAGGTAAGTGAGCGGTAACAATAACGTGCAAGTTAGCACCGCACCCCTCATAATGCAAAACTCATAATCTAGCCATTTATTAAGATAATACAATTGTCATCATGGAAGCGGACAAGGGGGGTAGTATTGTCATCCAGGATAGAGAGGATTACACAGCAGAAGCCTGTAGAATTTTAAATGATTAAACCACGTATGTAAAACTTAAGAGTTCCCACAAATATATACATCAAGGATTTAAAAATACTTTTGGATGAAGCAAATCGAGCAGGGATTATAAACAAAGAGGAGTATGATTTCCTATTTTAGGACAAATGCAGGGTGTCAGTTTTTTATCATTTGGCAAAGGTCCACAAGGATCAATAGAAACCCCCAGGAAGACCCATCATTTCAGGCATTAACTCCCTAACTTGTAATCTTTCACAATTTGTGGATTTTTATTTGAAACCAATGGTACTGACTCTTAAGTCCTATGTAAGAGACACCCTCCATATAATTTCTTTAATGGATAAAATTGAGTCAGACTACAGCTGGTTGACATTGGACGTAACCTAGCTGTACACTTGTATCCCACATGATACAGGAATTAACAGTGTGAAATACAGCTTTGATAAACATGGTCATTTACCCATGCCCCAAAGACATTTTCTGTTACAATCCATTAGCTTCATCTTGAAAAATAATTATTTAATGTTGGAAAAGGATAAAAACTCGCTTTGCCCCCAACTATGCAAATTTGTATATGGGAGCATGGGAAGACCAGTATATATGGAATAACAATCCTTTCAGTGAAAATATTATAGTCTGGAAACGTTTTATAGATGACATAGTAGTCATCTGGAAGGGAGATGAAAAGGGTATTTTAAATTTTTTTGACTATGTAATACAAATTGTAATTTACAAAATAACTAAAATAGGATAAAATAGAATTTTTAGACATCATCCTATCAAGGGAAGGTGACAAAGTAGTCACTTCCCTATACAGCAAAAAAACAGACTCGAACAGTTACCTCCATGCCAAGAGTGGTCATCATAAAAACTGGATCAAAAATATACCCTATGGCCAGTTCCAGAGGTGTTCGAGTCTGGACACTTTTGACAAAGAATCTGAGATTTTAAAAACTAAATTCTAAGCTAAGGGAGATTCAGATAGAAAATTGAAGAAGGATATGAAAAAGCAAGGAATTTGCGTAGAACAACTTTGCTAAATAGCAAAACGGACACTAATAATAAGGAGAGGAAAAATAATAAAGTCCTAACTAAATACAATCAGGAGTCATTGAAAATAAAAAGGGCAATTAATAAGCATTGGCATGTCCTACTACAGGACCCAGTGCCAGGTAAGACTTTAGATAACAAACCATCTGTAGTTTTTAGGAAAAACAAAAATCTAAAGGATATTCTTGCACCTAGTAACCTAAGGTGCAATAGAGACATTTATTGGTTGAAAAAGTCCACTTATGTTTTATTTCAGATGCAAAAGAAAGGTTTGCAATACCTGTCCTGTCATTGACAAAGACAATAAACAAATTGTTTCTAGAGTGAATGGCATCAAGAAACAACTAAAATCATCTATGAATTGCCACTCTAAATATATGGTATATGTGTTGGAATGTTCATGCAAACGTCAATATGTTGGTAGAACAAAGAGGACTTTTAAAAGAAGGATCATGGAGCACATTACAAATATTGAGAGTGGGGATGTGTCTCATGTGGTAACTGACCATTTCAGAGAATTCCCTCAAAATGATCCCTCCTGTTTACGTTTCAAGGCAATAGAGCAGATAGTATTGGATGAAAGAAGGGGAGACAGAATGTTGTTTCTCAGACAAAGGGAGACATTCTGGATCCACTCCCTTCAGACACTTGAACCCTTGGGGATGAACAGGGAAGTGGACATCCAAGGATTTCTAATCTGAGTTTATTTGACAGTATTAAGTATAATTTAAAAATGTAATTTTATTTATTAAAATTATCAAAAACATGAATATGAAATATTAGCAACATATTAATATCTGTTTGTATAGGTCATTTTTACAAACTCCCCATTATTTTTAGAGTATTTTTTATATTTTATTAATTATTAGTTATCAATTGTATTTTAACAAATTGTGTAATATTAGAATTTTAGTGTTTTTAAGATGTGTTTGATACTTCGTATTATGAATGTATTATTAATTTATTTGGAATAATATATTATTTGCTCTTAGATAGTTACATCAATTAGAATAGAAGTAAGATCTGTTTGTATTAGCTAAAATATACAAGCAACTTTAGCTGTTACTTTTAACTGCCATTCCCCATTTTTTTCTACACCACATTGAGTCATTGTATCCAGTTTCAGGTGAGCAGGTATAGAAATTGAGTGATGTAGAAGGCGTGACCAAACCCGTTGTCCGTAAATATACAGCTAATAAGGTGGGTGTCTATCAAGCCTCTGACAAAGTGGATGAGTTCCGTGAAATGTGTTAGGCCACGCCCACCTTATGTCATGTTGCAACACGCTGGTTTGTTTTACCACGCTCTGTTGTAGATTTTCAACGTGCTATTATTGTTGCCAGTTGAGCCTTTTAACATCAGTCTTTGTGGTGCTTCCGGAACAAAAGCACAGGGCTTTGCTAACGCAGACACAAGTATCCTGTATCCATCAGATTGCTGTTCTGGTTTGCCCGGTCTGGACACCTTTAAACTTACCGTACAGGACGCATACCTTACCTCATATGATTGAGTAGGCATTACTCAGGGGGATTGTGTTATCTGTTTTTATATGTTTAATTGGATTACAACTTTCTACACTATGAGGAGTGTTTCTGTGCGCTTGTTTTCCTAGATATCATTTGCTGTAATAATACCCTCAAACCGGATCCTGGAAAGTTCATTCCAACAAGCAGCCGTTAGCCTCCAAGTGAGAAGGAATCCACAGAGAATCTTCCAAAGGATAAGACTTTTTTTTATTTTGGGACTTACTCTTTGTTTTGCAGTTTTTAACCCTCACAGGGTCATTATAACAGTATTTTGCTGCATATTCATGATTTTTCATAATATTTATTATTGATTCCTATACTTATTACTTTCATATAGAGTGCACAGCTATCTATACTAATATATTGGGCGCCATGTACTAAATGGCGGGCGGACAGCTTCTTAACTTGCAAAGCTGTCCGCCCACCTTTGCTACACATGGGCAGTGGATCTGTTGATCCACTTGCTCGTATGTATCATTACACACTCATCAGAGTGTGTAATGCCTGCCCCTTCAATCGCGCGACCAATCACGCGACTGAAGGGGCTTTCAATCACGAGAGCGAGCGTGCTCTCTGTGATTTTGCTTCGCCACCTAAGAGGTGGCGTAGGGTGTAGGAAGCAGCGGTCTAATGACCGCTGCTTCTTACATTGCGGGAAGCAGGCTCGCATATGCATTGAAATTAAACATTTTCTTCTGAGTGAAGAACAATGCTATTTCAAGTATTTCTTAACCTCTGGCTTTAGTGCACTTGTGTTAGCGCACCTTTGGTTAGTGTTCGAGCAAAAGCCAGAACAGGCCTTTGTAGCGCGCCCTATAGAAGTCTATGGGGAAATGGAGTTAGCGTAGCCATACTATCTCACCTCCAGGTGTTTGCGCACCTGTGGTCTTCACTGGAGTGAAAACTTTTTTCTTTAAACTTTTTATATGAACACATAGGAGAGCTAATGGTTTAAATTGTATTTTTGAGCTCCACTTGCAATGTAGATCATTGTGTTGGCAATTACTTAGTTTACATCATTGCTGATAAATAGATGTCACTGCTGGCTCTGGGAATGGGGTTAGTGTTGGAATTTGTGTATGGGAGCATATGTACCTATGCTCATGCAATGTAAAAGCTATCACTGAAAAAACATTTTTGATAATTCAGTGTATTGCTAAATCTTTTCAGTGCATTCATTGAGTTTCACTTTCCTATTGGCTGCTTATATTTTTTTTTTCATGGTGGCTTGTGAAAGGCTTTAAAATTTCTTGTTACTTATAAGTTTTTAATTATGGTCTCAGTCTGTGTGCAGAAAATTGGTAGCTATGCTCCATGTACAGTGCGCAGAGCATATGTACCAATTATTGCACACATTAGCACAGATATTTGCTCCATTTCTTTGAACATGTGCATTAAAACGTACACATAATAAACTCTACTGCTGATAAATAAAGACTTCTTACCCTAATCAGTTAGAATAGAGATGGATACATTTAAGCTGTTTTACTTCAGTGAAGCCAAACTGCTAAATTACGAGTCTTGCATTAGGCTTAAAAAGCAGCTTTGGCCGGTCCCAGCGCTGCTTTTTAATGCCCGCTGGTATTACGGGTCTTGAAATGACAGGCTCACCACTTTTTTGGCCAGACTCGAAAATACCGCAAATCCACTTACGTCAATTGCGTATCCTATATTTTCAATGGGACTTGCATAGCGCTGGTATTACGAGTCTGACCAAAAGTGAGCGGTAGACCCTCTCCTGTCAAGCCTGGCACCGCATTATAAAGTCAGTAGTTAAGAGTTTTACACTACAATGCCGTGGCATAAAACTCTTAACTAAAGTGCTAAAAAGTACACTAACACCCATAAACTACCTATAAACCCCTAAACCGAGGCCCCTCCACATCGCAAACACTGTAATAAATATTTTAACCCCTAATCTGCCAAACCGGACATCGCCACCACTATAATAAATATATTAACCCCTAAACCACCGCACTCCACATCGCAAACACTAGTTAAATATTATTAACCCCTAATCTGCTGTCCCTAACATCGCCGCCACCTACCTACATTTATTAACCCCTAATCTGCCGCCCCCACGTCGCCGCCACTATATTAAAGTTATTAACCCCTAAATCTAAGTCTAACCCTAACCCCCCCTAACTTAAATATAATTACAATAAATCTAAATAAATTTACTAAAATTAACTAAATAATTCCTATTTAAAACTAAATACTTACCTGTAAAATAAACCCTAAGATAGCTACAATATAACTAATAGTTACATTGAAGCTAGCTTAGGCTTTATTTTTTGGTAAAATGAGAGGGCGCTAAAAGCTAGGTATACTTAACACACCTAATTGATTCAGATTTATTTCAAAAGTAAAAATTATCAAAGACAGTATTAATTTTATAAATCGTTTACTGGTGGGAACGTTCCCTATTGCACCGCAATAGGGAACGTTCCCACCAGTAAACGATTTATAAAATTAATACTGTCTTTGATAATTTTTACTTTTGATATAAATCTGAATCAATTAGGTGTGTTAAGCATACCTAGCTTTTAGCGCCCTCTCATTTTACCAAATTGTTTGTTCCATTTTCTATCTTGGGGAGATAGTGGAGAGTGGCTTAGGTATCCTTTTTAGATTTTAGCGCTGAAATACCTGTGCTAGGCTTTATTTTTATTTTACAGGCAATTTTGTATTTTTTTTAACTAGGTACAATAGTTATTAAATAGTTATTAACTATTTAATAACTACCTAGTTAAAATAAAGACAAATTTACCTGTAAAATAAAACCTAACCTAAGATACAATTACACCTAACACTACACTATAATTAAATTAATTAACTAAATTAAATACAATTAATTACAATTAAATAAAATTATCTAAAGTACGAAACCCCCCCACTAAATTACAGAAAATAATAAAATAATTACAAGATTTTTAAACTAATTACACCTACTCTAATCCCCTAACAAAATAAAAAAGCCCCCCAAATAAAAAAAAAAAGCCCTACCCTACACAAAATTACAAATAGCCCTTAAAATGGCCTTTTGCGGGGAATTGCCCCAAAGTAATCAGCTCTTTTACCTGTAAAAAAAAGTACAACAACAGTAAAACCCACCACCCACACAACCAACCCTACTCTAAAACCCACCCAATCCCCCTTAACAAAACCCCTTGAAGATCACCCTACCGTGAGACGTCTTCACCCAACCGGGCAGAAGTGGTCTTCCAGATGGGCAGAAGTCTTCATCCAACCAGGCAGAAGTGGTCCTCCAGACGGGCAGAAGTCTTCACCCAGATGGCATCTTCTATCTTCATCCATCCGGCGCGGAGCGGGTCCATCTTCAAGACATCCGATGCGGAGCATCCTCTTCAAACGACGGCCGACGACTGAATGAAGGTTCCTTTAAATGACGTCATCCAAGATGGCATCCCTTCAATTCCGATTGGCTGATAGAATTCTATCAGCCAATCGGAATTAAGGTAGAAAAAATCCTATTGGCTGATGCAATCAGCCAATAGGATTGAGCTCGCATTCTATTCGCTGATTGGAACAGCCAATAGAATGCCAGCTCAATCCTATTGGCTGATTGCATCAGTCAATAGGATTTTTTCTACCTTAATTCCGATTGGCTGATCGGAATTGAAGGGACGCCATCTTGGATGACGTCATTTAAAGGAACCTTCATTCAGTCGTCGGCTGTCGCTCTGCGTCGGATGTCTTGAAGATGGACCCGCTCCGCGCCGGATGGATGAAGATAGAATATGCTATCTGGATGAAGACTTCTGCCCGTCTGGAGGACCACTTCTACCTGGTTGGATGAAGACTTCTGCCCTTCTGGAGGACCACTTCTGCCCGGTTGGGTGAAGACGTCTCCGGGTAGGGTGATCTTCAAGGGGTTAGTGTTAGGTTTTGTTAAGAGGGGATTGGGTGGGTTTTAGAGTATTGTTTGTTGTGTGGGTGGTGGGTTTCACTGTTGGGGGGGTATTTGTACTTTTTTTTTACAGGTAAAAGAGCTGATTACTTTGGGGCAATGGATACCCACGGAGTGGGTTTGGAAAACAATTAAATTTGCAGACAAGATTTCTGATATACGGTAGAGATATGTTAATGAAATGCTATTGATAAAAAGCGTATTTGGGATAGTTAGTTAGTAACAGGCATAGAAAATATTTACTTACAGTGGCCCTTTAAATAAACTAAATTACACATTTAAAAAACCTAACACTACTAAAAAAAATTAAATCTACAATTACAAAAAATAAAAAATACTAAAATTACAAAAAATAACAAAACACTAAATTACGAAAAATAACAAACGAAATTATCCAAAATAAAAACAATTACACCTAATCTACAGGGAGTGCAGAATTATTAGGCAAGTTGTATTTTTGAGGATTAATTTTATTATTGAACAACAACCATGTTCTCAATGAACCCAAAAAACTCATTAATATCAAAGCTGAATAGTTTTGGAAGTAGTTTATAGTTTGTTTTTAGTTATAGCTATTTTAGGGGGATATCTGTGTGTGCAGGTGACTATTACTGTGCATAATTATTAGGCAACTTAACAAAAAAAAAATATATACCCATTTCAATTATTTATTTTTACCAGTGAAACCAATATAACATCTCAACATTCACAAATATACATTTCTGACATTCAAAAACAAAACAAAAACAAATCAGTGACCAATATAGCCACCTTTCTTTGCAAGGACACTCAAAAGCCTGCCATCCATGGATTCTGTCAGTGTTTTGATCTGTTCACCATCAACATTGCGTGCAGCAGCAACCACAGCCTCCCAGACACTGTTCAGAGAGGTGTACTGTTTTCCCTCCTTGTAAATCTCACATTTGATGATGGACCACCGGTTCTCAATGGGGTTCAGATCAGGTGAACAAGGAGGCCATGTCATTAGATTTTCTTCTTTTATACCCTTTCTTGCCAGCCACGCTGTGGAGTACTTGGACGCGTGTGATGGAGCATTGTCCTGCATGAAAATCATGTTTTTCTTGAAGGATGCAGACTTCTTCCTGTACCACTGCTTGAAGAAAGTGTCTTCCAGAAACTGGCAGTAGGACTGGGAGTTGAGCTTGACTCCATCCTCAACCCGAAAAGGCCCCACAAGCTCATCTTTGATGATGCCAGCCCAAACCAGTACTCCACCTCCACCTTGCTGGCGTCTGAGTCGGACTGGAGCTCTCTGCCCTTTACCAATCCAGCCACGGGCCCATCCATCTGGCCCATCAAGACTCACTCTCTTTTTATCAGTCCATAAAACCTTAGAAAAATCAGTCTTGAGATATTTCTTGGCCCAGTCTTGACGTTTCAGCTTGTGTGTCTTGTTCAGTGGTGGTCGTCTTTCAGCCTTTCTTACCTTGGCCATGTCTCTGAGTATTGCACACCTTGTGCTTTTGGGCACTCCAGTGATGTTGCAGCTCTGAAATATGGCCAAACTGGTGGCAAGTGGCATCTTGGCAGCTGCACGCTTGACTTTTCTCGGTTCATGGGCAGTTATTTTGTGCCTTGGTTTTTCCACACGCTTCTTGCGATCCTGTTGACTATTTTGAATGAAACACTTGATTGCTCGATGATCACGCTTCAGAAGCTTTGCAATTTTAAGAGTGCTGCATCCCTCTGCAAGATATCTCACTATTTTTGACTTTTCTGAGCCTGTCAAGTCCTTCTTTTGACCCATTTTGCCAAAGGAAAGGAAGTTGCCTAATAATTATGCACACCTGATATAGGGTGTTGATGTCATTAGACCACACCCCTTCTCATTACAGAGATGCACATCACCTAATATGCTTAATTGGTAGTAGGCTTTCGAGCCTATACAGCTTGGAGTAAGACAACATGCATAAAGAGGATGATGTGGTCAAAATACTCATTTGCCTAATAATTCTGCACTCCCTGTAATAACCCTATAAAAAAAGCCCCGCCCCCAAAATAAAAAAAACCTTAGCCTACAATAAACTACCAATAGCCCGTTTATCTGTAAAAAAATACAAAGACCCCCCCCTAACAGTAAAACCCATTACCCAACCAACCCCGCAAAATAAAAAACCTAACTCTAACTAAAAACTAAGCTACCCATTGCCCTTAAAAGGGCATTTATATGGGCTTTGCCCTTAAAAGTGCATTCAGCTCTTTTTCATTGCCATGAAAATGGCATTTAGCTCTTTTAAGATAGCCCAAGCCCTAATCTAAAAAAAAACACCCCAAAAAATGTTTAAAAAAACCTTACACTATTTCCCGACGATCCACTTCCAGTTTTTGGAGTCCGGACATCCAGGCGGCAAGAAGTCTTCATCCAGGTGGCGAGCTCTTCATCCATCCAGGCGGCGTCTTGTATCTTCATCCAGGCGGCATCTTCTATCTTCATCCAGGCGGCGCGGAGCGGGTCCATCCTTCAAGACATCCATTGCGGAGCGTCCACTTCATATGGTTGCCGCCATACACTGAATCTTCAATGCAAGGGTGCCGTTTCAAAATGGCGTCCCTTGCATTCCTATTGGCTGATTTGATTTTTGAAATTCAAATCAGCCAATAGGATGAGAGCTACTGAAATCCTATTGGCTCTTCAAATCAGCCAATAGGATGAGAGCTACTGAAATCCTATTGGCTGTTCTTATCAGCCAATAGGATGAGAGCTACTGAAATTCTATTGGCTGATTTGAATAGACAATAGAATTTCAGTAGCTCTCATCCTATTGGCTAATTTGAAGAGCCAATAGGATTTCAGTAGTTCTCATACTATTGGCTGATTTGAATTTAAAAAATCAAATTAGCCAATAGGAATGCAAGGGACACCATTTTGAAACTGCTCCCTTGCATTGAAGATTCAGTGTATGGCGGCGACCGTATGAAGAGGACGCTCCGCGCCGGATGTCTTAAAGGATGGACCCGCTCCGCGCTGCCGGGATGAAGATAGAAGATTTTTGTAATTTAGTAATTTTTATTTTTTGTAATCTAGTATTTTTTATTTTTTTGTAATTGTAGATTTAATTTTTTTTAGTAGTGTTAGGTTTTTTTAATGTGTAATTTAGTTTATTTAATTTGTAGTTATTTTAATTTTAGTATAATAGTAATGTTAGTTTAATATATAGTTTAAATTTAGGTTTTTTTCATTTCACAGGTAAGTTTTTATTTATTTTAAGATAGGGATATTGTAATTTTAATTTAAAGTTAGGGGGTTGTTAATTTTAGGGGTTAATAGTTTAATTTAGTTTTTTGCAATGTGGGGGGCTGGCGGTTTAGGGGTTAATAACTTTATTTAGTGCCGGGGATGTCGGGGAGCGGCGGAATAGGGTTTAAAATCTTTATTATAGTGTGGGCGATTTTGGTGTGCGGGGGAATAGGGGTTAATAACTTTATTATAGTGGCGGCAATTAAGGGGAGCGTTGGAATAGGGATTAATAACTTTATTTAGGTGGTGGCGATGTCGGGAGCGGCAAATTAGGGGTTAATAACTTTATTTATTGTTGGTTATGTCGGGGGCAGCAGATTAGGGTTAATAACTTTATTTAGTGTCAGCGATGTCGGGGGCAGCAGATTAGGGGTGTTTAGTCTTGGGGTTTATGTTAGGGTGTTAGGTTTAAAATTAATTTTTTTCCCCATAGACATCAATGGGGTTGCGTTACGGTGATCGCCATTTCGGGCTTCAGGTGTTAGTTCTTTTTCTAACACGCTATCCCCATTGATGTCTATGGGGAAAGCGTGCACGAGCACGTCAAAGCAGCCCTTGGATTTTGTGCGGTATGGAGCTCATCGCCACCATATCGCACGCACAAGGAGGCTTTTTAAAAACTTGTAATGGCAGTGCTGAGGAAGGGTTAAATAACGCAACTTTTGTTGCGTTCATTTCGCACCCTCTATAGCGCAAAACTTGTAAACTAGGTGACTGTTTCTATTTCAAATAAGATTGTACTTTGCATAAAGAAGGTAAAAATAATCCGGGATCAAGGATTATTGACAACGTTAATAGATCAGCCCTATGTTTCTTTATGAGAAAGTTGAAAATGATTTACCTATCATCCAGCACACATAAAAGCCGTTGGTTGCAGATGTCTAGTGTTTAATTAGATAGTCCAGTATTTTAGCAGATTATCCAGTAAAATATTTAAATTATCTAGTTTTCTAACGTCCCTGAGTGTTATCAAGGACTCATATGTCTAAATAGATGACAGCTATGTAGCATAAAGAGTTAAAGGGACAGTCTACTCCAGAATTTTTATTGTTTAAAAAGATAGATAATCCCTTTATTACCCATTCCCCAGTTTTCCATAACCAACACTGTTATATTAATAAACTTTTAACCTCTGTGATTATCTTGTATCTAAGCATCTGCAGACAGCCCCCTTATCTCTGTGCATTTGAGAGACTTGCATTCTATCCAATTAGTACTGACTCTTAAATTACTCCACAGAAGTGAGCACAATGTTATCTATATGACACATATGAACTAGCATTGTCTAACTGTGAAAAACTGTCAAAATGCACTGAGATAAGAGGCTGTTTTTAACTGTTTAGAAATCAGTTTGAGCCTACCTAGGTTTAGCTTTCAAAAAAGAATACCAAAAGTACAAAGCAAATTTTATGATAAAAGTAAATTGTAAAGTTGTTTAAACTTGCGTGCACTATCTGAATCATAAAAGTTTAACTTTGACTAGACTGTCTCTTTAAGGGGCAGTCACGAGGGTCAAATCACTTTTTTTTGTTTATTATCCCCAGCCAAAGAAGTAAAACTATTTATTTGCATGTATCTGGCAGCTAAGGGTGAAAATGGTTTTGTAAAAAAACTTTTTACAGTTTGGGATAGAGTTTTTTGGGGAGCATTGAGTGACCCCCCTATAATCATGTTCAGTCACAAACAGATTGTCCAGTATTTTTGTGGACAACTGGCAAAACTAATCGCTATATGTATTGCTGTGTGCAACGTGCTGTAGAAAGCTACTGTGAGTTTTTAATCTTATGTCTAATAGTAAATAAAGTACAAATAAGACAGAGTTAATGTGAATCTCTGGTTTAGCCAGACTTTCTTTAGTTTAAAGAATTTGAAACAGAAGGGGGTGTTGGAGGTGGAAGAATGATTCAACTGAGCTTTATTCCAGCTGCAGTGGTTTGGAGGGGAGGATATGTTGGCAAAAAAAATATATATAATCTTATGCTCTAAACTTGCTAAGGTTGGGAGGCCCAAAGCCCCACGTTATAATTTCCTGAGAGCATAGAGTACTTTACAGTGTTTTGTTTTTTTCTTACTAAAATAGGCTTCAACTTTACATTTGCAACATTGCATGTTTTTTTATTTGATATCTAATAAAAATGATGCAGGGAGTGGTGACTATTACTGCAACTCCTGTCACTGAATATTACATTTGTTGTGGTGTAGTTTTACCTGGTTATTATAGGTGTTTTGTTTTCTTTCTTATTGCTGTTCTGTCACATAAATTTCATCCTGGGTTTTGTTAAACCTTTAAATGGGTGGTGGACAACTAGTAACTTTCAGAGTCTTTCTTGCAGGCCTAGCCTAGTCTATAGTGCGTCATAGATTGTGTTATTTCTGCTCCTAGGGAACTCAGGGCCGCTATTTTGCCTCACAAAACACCTGCGCTCTGTCTGTAATCAAACTCCACAGTCTTTTGAAGCTCTCTCCGGTACATTCATTATTTATTTTGCCTAATGTTCCTCCTGTGATTTTCCTCAGCAATGTGTTCTTTTCCCATGTCTCTCAGAGAGGATAACAAACAAAATTAATTAAAGGGACAGTCAAGTAAAAATTAAACTTTCACAATTTAGATAGAGCACACAATTTTTCACAGCTTTACAATTTACTTTTTTATCTAAATGTGCATAATCTTTATATGCACACTTTCTGAGGCACCAGCTCCTACTGAGCATGTGCAAGATTCACATGATAAAAATACATGCATTTTGTGATTGGTCTAAGGCTGTCACATGATGCATTAGGAAGGAAAATGTAACTAACTTTGACATTAGATAAAAATCTACTACTAAGTTGAAATTTAAACTGCTAAAGTGCTTTTGCATTGTCTATTATGCATTTATTGAGAATGCTATTCTATTGTGTTTAGTGGTTCTTTAAATATGCTGCAGCTTACAGGTCTGGATGGCTTTCCCGGGGATTATTATAAATTGTTTAAATCTTCCCTTATACCACACTTAGTCAAATGTTGTAATTATATTCTCCAGGTATACCAAATTCCACCAGAACTCCTGGATGCTAAAATTATTGTCCTTCCCAAACCTGGTAAAGACAGAACCCTTTGCCAAAATTATAGGCTAATTTCCCTAATAAATCAAGATTTAAAAATAGTCACAAAAATGTTAGCCAATCACCTAACACATCCTCCCCAAGTTAATCCACCCGGACCAGGTGGGCTTTATTAAGAACAGGGAAGCATCTGACAATATTAGAAGAATGATTTCCCTAAAAGATTATTTACACGTCACTAAAACGCCTTCTCTGCTATTGTCATGAGATGCAGAGAAGACGTTTGATAGGGTTGATTGGGAATGCGTGCAAGCAGTACTTGACAAAATGGGCTTGAAAGGGCCATTTATCAAAACCTTAAAAACTATATACTCATGTCCTTCAGCATGTTTTGGAACCATGGGGCATCAATCTAACAATTTTGCCATCCTAAATGGGGCTAGTCAGGGATGTCCCCTACCTCCCTTATTATTTGCTATATGCATATATGCTGGCCCAACATATCAGGAACTCCCCTGATATAACAGGGGTCATGATAAAACAGACAGATTACAAACTCACACTTTTGCAGATGATATTCTCTTTTCCCTGAGCAAACCACTAATTACTCTCCCAAACTTATATAACACCCTTAACAACTTCTCATATATATCAGGTTATAAAGTCAATTTAGAAAAATACAAAGCATATACAAAGCAATGGAACAGGATCTTACCAAATTGAGCAAACTAAGATATTCTTGGCTTGGATGCCGATCTGTGGTCAAAATGTCAGTGCTACCGAGGATATTATAGCTATATCAGACCCTACCAATAGACATTCCTAATTGTGACCTAGTTAGCCTTCAAGCTTGTAAAATTGGGGTACCGAATCTCAGACACTACTATCAGGCAGCCAGGTTGGTCCAAACTGCTCTTCTTAATAAAATGGAAGACGAGATCAGGTGGACTACACCAGAAACAGACATAAACGATTCTCACTCACAGGAAATAGCTTTATGGGACCCAGAGCGACTCTTGAATCAAACCAACAATAAATATCCAGTCACAGACTTTTTGCTTAAAACCTGGTCTAAACTAACATCATCCCTCAACTTGCTCCCCAGGAAATCTCTTAAGACCCCTCTAAAATGCATTTTAACATCAGATCAGACTTTAATTATAAAAAAAATGGGAAAACAGAGGCCTATATAGAATAGCAGACATGATAGACAAAGGCAAAATATTGACTTACAGTTACAAGATAAACAAACCCCTATTAAATTACATTGGTTCCTATATCTGCAACTTTCTTCCATAATACAGAATTACCTGTCCTCCTCAAAAGGAAATTAGTTTACCACCTTAGAAATTATATGTAGCTTCAAGCTTAGGCCCAGGAAAAATATCACTCACTAATATCAAGCAATCCAGTCGACCACTCAGAATACTAAAACAACTCTACAGCTTAAATGGGAAGCAGACCTAAATATTGATTTAGATATTCCTAGCTGGAATAATATATTATACATGCAAGGGACTGCGGAGTGCTGACATGTTGGAGAGTTGTATCAAAACGGTCTTTAGAGGGTACCTCACCCCCATCATCACCTCACACACCACTAGAAACGGTTCTAAACTATGTTACAGAGGGTGTGGATCAGAGGGCATGTACAGACACATGTGGTGGGACTGTCCCCACTCTAGAGGAATCTGGAATAAACTATCCTTTTTTTTAGCACCATTCTAAATAGCCCTATACAACTATACATAGGTCAAGCTCTTTTACACGAACGCCTAAGAAACTTTAATAAATATATTAATCAATTTATTAAGATCCTATGCACAGCTACAAGAATATGTATAGCGTGCCATTGGTAAGTGGGGGGGGGGGGCTCCCTCATGGGATGAAATATTGCATAAGATCAGACACTTTTACAACATGTCGGCACAAGCAGCAATAATGCAAGACACTCAAGAAGCGTTCCACAAGATCTGGTTTTATTGGATTACATTAAATTCCATATAACATTATAGGGTAAACAGTCAGTTATCCCAATGCTATAGTTACATCCCCAGAACCCACATTTCAGTTAATAACCACATAACCCTCAAAGGATACAGAAAGCCCTGTTGGGTGTGTCATGGTCAGACGGCATTCATTTATACTTTTCTTTCTTCTCTCTTGTAGATCTCTCCTTTTTTTCCTCTCATACTCCTCCTCTTTCTCTCCTAATTCTAGGATATTATATTTCATATCACATGAAAATTGTTGGGCTATAAACTATTGAATCTCCAATAAGCAACGGTTAATGCCATTTATTGTATAAGATTGTCTTCACACAGAGATTTGTCAATTGGAGTATGTTATGTACAGTTCTATTAAATATAACATATGCCAAATCACATACCTAATATAAGATCGATTTATGTTGTATTGATTTGCTGTGCATATTCTGCTATGTCCTAATGATCTCCTTGTGATTCCTTATGCGATTTTAAAATCGAATAAAAAGGTATTTCACTTAAATATGCTGCAGCTTAACCAACACTCAATTTACATCTAAATGTCCAGCAAAGGGGAACAGGTAGACATGCTCTTGTGGGTTTTCAATATGTCCCTGGTTTGCTGGGCTGCTTTTTTGCTCTGGTTAACTCTCCCAGCAGACTGGCCCTTTTTAGTAGTGACAGAAAAGCCAAATACTCTTCCCCCTCCTTCAGCCTCCATTTTTATTCACCCCACCCATTTTGTTACCTTCCTTTAAGAGGGTTTACCTTTTTCAGCTTTTCTGTTGCTGTTTCTGCTGTACCGACAGCAGTGAGGGAACGTAACAGCATTTTGTACCTGTTTAAAACAGCAAATGCTGCAGCATTGTAGTGCTTATTACACTTAAACACTCATGAGCCTATATAGGTATGGTCTTCAACAAAGGATACCAAAAGAAAAAGTTAATTTGATAACAGAAGTAAGTTGGAAAGTTTTTTTAATTGCGTGCTCTGTCTAGTTTAATTTTGAAATGCATGTCCCTTTAACCTCTTAAGGACATATTACGGAATTTTTCCGTCATAAAACAATTGAGCAAACTGAAAGCTGTGTCCTTAAAGGGTTAATGAGATTTACTGAATTTAGGTATCACTGCTTTTGCTCAGATTCAGCTAGATTACGAGTTATGCGCACTATAGGGAAATTAGCAAACGCTACAAAAGTTGCGTTATTTAACCCCCTATAGCGCAGCCATTACCAGTTTTCAAACAGCCGACTTGTGCGTGTGCGATATGGCTGCATTGAGCTCCATATTGCACACAATACAAGCGTTGTTGTCACGTGCTCGTGCATGCTTTCCCTGTAGACATCAAAGGGGAGAGCGGGTCAGAAAAAAGCCTAACACCTGCAGGCGCAGAAAGAAAAGCTCCGTAACGCAACCCCATTGGGGAAATATAAAGTTATGTTTAAACCTAACACCCTAACATAAACCCCGAGTCTAAACACCCCTAATCTGCCACCCCCAACATCCCCGCAACCAACATAATATTATTAACCCCTAATCTTCCGCTCCCGATATCATGCCACCTAAATTAAGCTATTAACCCCTAATCTGCCGCCCCTAACATAGCCACCACTATGCTAAAGTTATTAACCCCTATTCCCCTGCACCCCAACATTGCCCACACTATAATAAATCTAATAACCCCTATTCTGGCGCTTCCCGACATCACCGCCACTAAATAAAGTTATTAACCCCTAAACCTCTGGGCTCCCACATCACTGCCACTAAATAAACCTATTAACCCCTACACTGCCAGCCCCCCACATTGCAACAACCTAAATTAAACTTTATATTAACCCCTAAACCTAACCCTATCTTTAACATAATTAAAATAGACCTAAATTAAACTTACAATTATTAACTAAATAATTCCTATTTAAAACTAAATACCTGTGAAATAAAACCTAAGCTAGCTACAATATAACTAATCTTAGGTTTTATTTTTTTTCACAGGTAAGTTTGTATTTATTTTAACTAGGTAGACTAGTTAGTAAATAGTTATTAACTATTTACTAACTACCTAGTTAAAATAAATACAAACTTACCTGTGAAATAAAACCTAACCTGCCTTACACTAAAACCTAACATTATAAAAAATAAAAAAACTACCATTACAAAAAATAAAAAACACTAAAATTACTAAAAAAGAAAAAAACTACCGTTACAAAAAATACAAACAAAATTATACAAAAAAATATATATTCCTATTCTAATACCCTTTAAAAAAAAACAAAAAAAAAACCCAAAATAAAAAAGACTAATCTAGAATAAAATATGAAGGGCCCTTAAAATGGCCTTTTGTGGGCCCTTAAAAGGGCCTTTTGTAGGGCATTGCCCTAAAGTTAACAGCTCTTTTGCTACAAAACAAACACCCCCTAACATTATACAAACCCCACCCCCTAAACCCACAAAATAAAAATAAAGTAAAACCTAATCTACCCATTGCCCTGAAAAGGGGATTTGTATGGGTATTGCCCTTAAAAGGGCATTTAGCTCTTTTTCCTGCCCTTAAAAGGGCATTCAGCTCTTTAATGAAATGCCCAAGCTCTAATCTAAAAATAAAAACTCACCCAAAACGAAAAAAAAAATACATTACACAAAATAACAAACAAATGATAAAAATAATAAAAAATATTCCTATTCTAATACCCATTTAAAAAAAACCACCCCAAAATAAAAAACCTAATCTAGAATAAACTACCAATAGCCCTTAAAAGGGCCTTTTGTAGGGAATTGCCCTAAATTAAACAGCTCTTTTACCTGAAAAAAAAAAAATATACAAAGACCCACTAACATTACAAATCCCTACCCGCCTCCCAAACCCACAAAATAAAAAAAAATTATCTAAAAAATCCTAAACTAACCATTGCCCTTAAAAGGGAATTTGTATGGGCATTGCCCTTAAAAGGGCATTTAGCTCTTTTGCTTTGCCCTGAAAAGTGCATTTAGCTCTTTTACGAAAAGACCAAACCCTAAACAAAAAAATCCCACCCAAAAAAAACCTTAAAAAACCCACTAACCCCCGAAGATCCACTTACAGACCCGCTTGATTGATCTTCATCCATGCGGCAAAGTCCTCATCCAGGCAGAGAGAAGTCTTCATCCAAGCGGCCTCTTCTATCTTCATCCAGGTGGCATCTTCTATCTTCATCCTGGCGGCGCGGAGCGGGTCCATCCTTCAAGACATCCATTGCGGAGCGTCCACTTCATATGGTCGCCGTCATACGGTCCGGCCATACACTGAATCTTCAATGCAAGGTATGCAATTCAACATGGCATCCCTTGCATTCCTATTTATTTAAGGATGTAGTCAGTGCCTGTCTAACTATAAATGACTAAGGACATCTGTCCGAAACGTTGTTGATTTGTGCAGTCTGGCTTAATAAACTCCTGATTATTTTTGCAAATTTGTGGTACGACTATCCTTTGTATTGTTGCATTCCTATTGGCTGATTTGATTTTGGAAATTCAAATCAGCCAATAGGATGAAAGCTAATAAAATTCTATTGGCTGATTTGAACAGCCAATAGAATTTCAGAAGCTCTCATCCTATTGGCTGTTTTGAACAGCCAATAGGATTTCAGTAGCTCTCATCCTATTGGCTGATTTGAATTTCCAAAATCTAATCAGCCAATAGGAATGCAAGGGACGCCATGTTGAATCGCGTACCTTGCATTGAAGATTCAGTGTACGGCGGCGACCGTATGAAGAGGATGCTCCGCGCCGGATGTCTTCAGGATGGACCCGCTCCGCGCCGCCGGGAGGAAGATAGAAGATGCCGCCTGGATGAAGATAGAAGAGGCCGCCTGGATGAAGACTTCTCGCCGCCTGGATGAGGACTTCGCCGCCTGGATCAAGATAGAAGAGGCCGCTTGGATGAAGACTTCTCGCCGCCTGTATGAGGACTTTGCCGTCTGGATGAAGCTGTAAGTGGATCTTACAAAAACTGTAAGTGGATCTTCGGGGGTTAGTGATAGGTTTTTTAAGGGCTTTTTTGGGTGTTTGTTTGTTTTTTTGTTTAGGGTTTGGGCTTTTCGTAAAAGAGCTAAATGCCCTATTCAGGGCAAAGCAATAGAGCTAAATGCCCTTCTAAGGGCAATGCCCAAACAAATGCCCTTTTCAGGGTAATGGGTAGCTTAGGTTTTTGTTAGAGTTAGGTTTTTTATTTTGGGGGGTTGGTTGTGTGGTGGGTTTTACTGTTAGGGGGGTCTTTGTATTTTTTTTTACAGGTAAACAAGCTTTTTAACTTAGGGCAATGCCCTATAAATGCCCTTTTAAGGGCTATTGGCGATGTTGAGAGTAGCAGATTAGGGGTTAATAACTTTAATATAGTGTTTGCGATGTGGGAGGTCCTCAGTGTAGGGGTAAATAGGTGTTTAGTTATGATTTTTATGTAACAGTTTTGTAGCGTAAAACTCATAACTGCTGCTTTTAGATTGTGAAACGTATCTTGTCGGTATAGGGTGCAAAGCAAGCTTTTTAGCCTCACCGCAAAACTCGTAATGGCTGCATTATGGAAGTCCCATGAAAAAACGTAATTTTTACGAGTGTAGGACTGACGTTGTGTTACAGGCTAAAAGGCTTGCAGTACAACTATACCAACAAGACTTGTAATGGCTGCGGTGCTGTTTTAATGCTAAAATGGCCATTTTTTTAGCGTTAGAACATAAACACAAAGCTTGTAATCTAGGTGATGGTCATTATTTGAGACAATAACAATCTTTTTTTTTTTCATATGGATATAGGTGGTTTATTCAACATGAAATATACAAATCTCTACCAATTATCATTGTAGGGCCAGATTATGAGTGATGTGCTAACAGTTACGCGCAAGCTAATAGGGGTTTATCGCGTCTGTTTGCGCACGTTGGGTGTAGCACTCATATTACAAGTTGAAAGTAAACGCCATCGCTTGAGCACAATTTAATTTAAAGCTCGTCGGAATAGTGCGTCCTCAGAGCTCTGGTTAACTGTTTTCGCAAAACAAAAAAGTGTCACAAAACACATCAAAAATATATTACAACGTACATTTACACTCATAATAACTCTAATAAAAATATACAAAAATAAAATATTGCACACAAAAATTATAGGTGCTCAAAGGTGTGAGGCAGGCAAAGGGCTTTAACATTGAGATATATACATATACATGTATATGTGTGTGTATATATATATTTACTTATATGTGTGTATATATGTATTTATGTATTTATATGTGTATATATCTATTTATGTATTTACAGACATATATACACATATAAACACATACATACATATGTGTACATATTTAGACAGTTATATAGATGAAAACATATTAAAGCATATTTATGCAATATTCATTATTAATAAAGTGTTATACTGTGTATTTTCTGTACATATTTAACGTTCTAATGTTCTGCACATAGCAGAACATGTTCTATGTATTTATAAATACATACTTTACAGGGTCATAAGATGTGTACCCGGTCTAGTTTGAGAGTTTAGTCCATTTCCATGTTTTGTATGTGTCTAGTGAGATTACATAAGGCCTGTGCACCCTTGTGTTGTTTCCAGTTTGTTTGATTGAAATCATGCATTGTGTGGCTGCAGGAGAGGAGGGACCTTGACATGGTCCTTGGCTTGAACCGGATGCAGTAAATAACTCTTCCATTTTCGCTTTTTGTCTTGTGTGCTAGCAAGAGAGTGCCAGACTTTCTTTGTGTGCTATATATATATATTTATATACAGGGAGTGCAGAATTATTAGGCAAGTTGTATTTTTGAGGATTAATTTTATTATTGAACAACAACCATGTTCTCAATGAACCCAAAAAACTCATTAATATCAAAGCTGAATAGTTTTGGAAGTAGTTTTTAGTTGTTATAGCTATTTTAGGGGGATATCTGTGTGTGCAGGTGACTATTACTGTGCATAATTATTAGGCAACTTAACAAAAAACAAATATATACCCATTTCAATTATTTATTTTTACCAGTGAAACCAATATAACATCTCAACATTCACAAATATACATTTCTGACATTCAAAAACAAAACAAAAACAAATCAGTGACCAATATAGGCACCTTTCTTTGCAAGGACACTCAAAAGCCTGCCATCCATGGATTCTGTCAGTGTTTTGATCTGTTCACCATCAACATTGCGTGCAGCAGCAACCACAGCCTCCCAGACACTGTTCAGAGAGGTGTACTGTTTTCCCTCCTTGTAAATCTCACATTTGATGATGGACCACAGGTTCTCAATGGGGTTCAGATCAGGTGAACAAGGAGGCCATGTCATTAGATTTTCTTCTTTTATACCCTTTCTTGCCAGCCACGCTGTGGAGTACTTGGACGCGTGTGATGGAGCATTGTCCTGCATGAAAATCATGTTTTTCTTGAAGGATGCAGACTTCTTCCTGTACCACTGCTTGAAGAAGGTATCTTCCAGAAACTGGCAGTAGGACTGGGAGTTGAGCTTGACTCCATCCTCAACCCGAAAAGGCCCCACAAGCTCATCTTTGATGATGCCAGCCCAAACCAGTACTCCACCTCCACCTTGCTGGCGTCTGAGTCGGACTGGAGCTCTCTGCCCTTTACCAATCCAGCCACGGGCCCATCCATCTGGCCCATCAAGACTCACTCTCATTTCATCAGTCCATAAAACCTTAGAAAAATCAGTCTTGAGATATTTCTTGACCCAGTCTTGACGTTTCAGCTTGTGTGTCTTGTTCAGTGGTGGTCGTCTTTCAGCCTTTCTTACCTTGGCCATGTCTCTGAGTATTGCACACCTTGTGCTTTTGGGCACTCCAGTGATGTTGCAGCTCTGAAATATGGCCAAACTGGTGGCAAGTGGCATCTTGGCAGCTGCACACTTGACTTTTCTCAGTTCATGGGCAGTTATTTTGCGCCTTGGTTTTTCCACACGCTTCTTGCGACCCTGTTGACTATTTTGAATGAAACGCTTGATTGTTCGATGATCACGCTTCAGAAGCTTTGCAATTTTAAGAGTGCTGCATCCCTCTGCAAGATATCTCACTATTTTTGACTTTTCTGAGCCTGTCAAGTCCTTCTTTTGACCCATTTTGCCAAAGGAAAGGAAGTTGCCTAATAATTATGCACACCTGATATAGGGTGTTGATGTCATTAGACCATACCCCTTCTCATTACAGAGATGCACATCACCTAATATGCTTAATTGGTAGTAGGCTTTCGAGCCTATACAGCTTGGAGTAAGACAACATGCATAAAGAGGATGATGTGGTCAAAATACTCATTTGCCTAATAATTCTGCACACCGTGTATATATATATATATATATATATATATACAAAACACGGAAGGGGACTGCACTCTCAGACTAGTCTGGGTACACATCCTATGACCCTGCAACATGCACAGCCCTGGGTGCTCAATAGCACTCTCAGGCAGTTGCACTGACTCATAGGTAAAAATTAAAAAAAAAAAGGAATACAGCACACTGAGGAAGTCCAGCACTCACTTGCAAGCTCTGAGCTAAGATAAAAAGCAAAACTGGAAGAGTTAGCTGCCGCGTCTGGCCAAATGGGACAAGCCCAGGTATCATGTCAAGGTCTCTCCCAGAACCTGGGTCCCTAAAACAGCCAAACAATGCAAGCTCTGAATGAAGATTTTTGCGCTTATTGTTTTAAACTTGTATTACAAGTTGAAAGTAATCTGTTTTTGCTCTTGCACTAACTCGACAAGCCTTTGGAAATGCTCTTACACTGAATCGTTACATGTGATTTGGGAAATGACTGTTTGTGCCCTGAAGCCGAGTACAGTACAGCGATTTGCGAATGAAAAGGGGGAAACAGGAAAATATCACAGAGGTTATCTTGGCATCGTAAACAAAATGCTTCCTTAAAGGAACATAATACTCATATGCTAAATCACTTGAAACTGATGCAGTGCAACTGTAAAAAGCTGACAGGAAAATATCACCTGAGCATCTCTATGTAAAAAAGAAGATATTTTACCTCACAATCTCCTCAGCTCAGCAGAGTAAGTTCTGTGTTAAAAGTTATACTCAGCTGCTGCTCAGCTGCAGGTAAAAAAAAAATGAAGAAATGAACAGCAGCCAATCAGCATCAACAGTGCTGAGGTCATGAACTCTTTTACTGTGATCTCATGAGATTTAACTTAACTCTCATGAGATTTCATAGCAAACTTCCTTTAAACTGAATAGGGAAATAAGATGAGATTGCACGTAAGCTCGGCCCTTCCGCTGTCCCGGGACAGACATACTGATATGATGCTTAGAAGTCCTTTACAATGGGATGTGGCTACTGAGAAACTTTTGAGGTAAAATATCTTTCTTTTTTACATAGAGATGTTCAGGTGATATTTTCTAGTCAGCTTTTTACAGCTATGCTGCATCACTTTCAAGTGTTTAAACATTTGGGTATTATGGCCCTTTAATATAAAGCACAGCTGATTGATACTTATTTAGCATGCTGGACACTGTAACAGCTGAACTTTGCATGGCATTAGCTACTAATTACTAATGTTTTGTTGTTACACAGCAATTTGGTGGGATCCAGCTGCGGTATTTCTAACAGCTTTATTTGAGCTTTTCAATCATTCTACTAACAACCACTGATCAATGTTGAACTTTGCATAAGCTTTAATTTATACTTGTTCTATTTCATTTTAAGGGAGCTCCCTAATAGGAAATATTGATTTATATCTTCAGGAATTTGTTGAATTTCTGTTCTTAGATGCGTGATGTTTTTGTTAATATTGCTTTAAACGTCAAGTGGTAGTTCAATTAACCATCAATAAATAGTAATTTGAAGCAAATTATTGTATTGCTGGATAGGTTTATCTGCCTTTGGGAAGTTACTTAATTGTTAACTCTCTACAGCAGTGATTTTTAACCTTTTTTTTGCCGTGGCACACTTTTTTACATTAAAAAATCCTGTAGCACACCACCATTCCAAAATTTTAAAAAATCACACATTGTAGCCTAATACAGCATATTTAAATATATATATATATATATACATATATATATATATATACACACACACACACACACATACTGTATGTATTGTGCTATGATGCCATTCCTCCTACAAACTATACATGACATATTGACATTCATTTACAAACAATCATAATGATTGTCTGCGAATGAATGTCAATATGTCATGGTTGTAAATGATGCCTGTCACATACCTCCCAATATTTCAAAATTTGAAAGAGGGACACACCAGCACTGGGAGTAAAAAACAAGCAAAATTTAAAAAATGTCACACTGTTGTCAGTCTGCTGCGGCACACCTGAGGATCTCTCACGGCACACTAGTGTGCCACGGCACACTGGTTGAAAAACACTGCTCTACAGTGCCTTTCTTTTCCTTTTTGATATATATATATATATATATATATATATATATATATATAATGCAACATGAGGAAGGGGTGGTCTGATGAAGGTGTGTTGAACCCTGAAACGTCACTTCTATAAAGTTGTTTTCAATTAAGACCAGTGAGTGCAGATATTTTGTTGCATTGAATTGAATCCATATTTCCTGACACCCTGGCAGTTGTCTTTGAAAGGTGAGAGTGCAAATCCATTTTGAGACATTCTACATATATATACATGTGTATTTATGTATTTATATATATATATATATATATATATATATATATACATGTGTATTTATGTATTTATATGTGTGCATATGTAATTATATACATATATACACATGTATACGCACACACAGACACACACATATATATATATATATATATATATATATATATATATATATATATCAAAACTACAGAGGTAGTACAGCGCTTATAGAGAGAAGTGTAAGTACCCACTTTTATCAAGAACACCAGTCCTTATTATCGTCCTCGATCCACTTGTTGCTGCAGATTTTTTGCTTAATGTGGTTAGGTACTCTGTGATCCTCACACATGTCTCCCTTGAAAAGAAGAACCTCAAATGAAGTAATCCCCACTAGCAACTGAAGCAAAAGGAGGGGGAGGAGCACACAGAACCAGAGAGACCACCTGGTGTAGTATGCCAAATAAAATTCAACAGATAAAAGTATATAAAGATTGCACTCACATGTCAAACCCTCAAAGTCATGAGGTATATCTGTTGTGAGCGGGTCCCATACTTATCTCGTCCGTGTCTTGTGATACCGGCACTTCTCTCTGTTCTCTCGACAATTGTTCGAGTGTACTAGACCTCCAAGGGAGACAGGTGATATTGTAGCCACCAGACGGATATAAAACTTTATTGGAGGCTGACGGCCAAATGACAGTTCATACAGAAAAAGTGCATAAACACCTTACACTTAAAATCTCCAACTGGGGAGAATAAAACAAATAAAAACAAATAACAGGGCAGGTTACGTTCACTGTACCAAAGCACATGCAAACCAGCAGTACAAAGAAACGGGGGCATGCACTTTTTCGGTATGAACTGTCATCCAATAAAGTTTTATATCCGTCCGGTGGTTACAATATCACCGGTCTAACCTTGGAGGTCTATTACACCCCTACAATTGGAGTGAGAACACAGAGAAGTGCTTGTATCACAAAACATGGACGAGATAAGTATGTGACCTGCTCACAATGGATACTCTTATCATATACCTCAAGACTATGAGGGTTTGACATGTAATTGCAATCTTTATATACTTGTATCTGTTGGATTTTATTTGGCTTACTACACCAGGTGGCCTCTCTGGTTAACTGCGCTAGAAGTAAGCTTTTTGCGCAAGTCGGGTTGCGCTTGTATTATGTGTTGAAAGTAAACTGTTTTTGCTCTTGTTGTAACCAGATGAGCGCAAAAAGCCATACTTGGAATATAGCGTGTGCGTTCAAGTTTCCCCCCATAGAAGTCAATGGAGCAAAAAAAGCGGGAAAAAACCCCAACTTGCGCACAAAGCAATTGCATATTCTCATGTGTGCTAACCCAACATGAAAATATAAATATTTCACATTCCAATGTTCTGCACATAGAAGAATATGTTCTATATATATATATATATATATATATATATATATATATATATATATATATATATATATATAGAGAGAGAGAGAGAGAGAGAGAGAGAGAGAGAGAGAGAGGGAGAGAGATGATTATATATAGGTATAGATATATGCGAATGGAGCTTGATGCCCCGTGCCCTGCAGACTCGCCAGAAACAGCAGTTATGAAGCAGCGGTCACAAAGACCGCTGCTCCATAACCTGTCCGCCTGCTCTGAGCAGGCGGACAGACTTCACCACAATACAACCCGATTGAGTACGATCGGGTTGATTGAAACCCCCCTGCTGGCGGCCTATTGGCCGCGAGTCTGCAGGGGGCGGGGTTGCACCAGCAGCTCTTGTGAACTGCTGGTGCAATGCTGAATACGGCGAGCGTCTGGCGGACCTGATCCGCACTGTCGGATCAGGTCCGCCAGACCTTGATAAATAGGCCCCATTGTGTGAGGGATTTAGCTCACTCACACTATCCAACATACAAATGTAAGCATGTCCTAGACTATTGCTGAACCATTAAAAAATAACTTTGGACTTGAACTATGAGTGCAAAAATAGATTGTGTGACAACAATGCATTATAGTGCTAATATTTTAGTGATCCACTAACATATCCCTGTGTCTTGACCCTCGATGTAATTTTCACTGTTGTTGACTGGAAGAGTGAGCTAATGATTCTAGATCGTAAGAGCCAAATAAGAAGGTTTGGTCAAAATAACAATAAACAAGAGTGACTGTATGCAGAAGGTTCACAGGATTACAGGTTACATGTGTACACATATTCAGTGTTGCACTGTATTATATTAATTAAAAAATATTTTTTACAAAATAAATGTACAAACTATAGCCAACCAGTTGGAATGCATCAATGGATAATTACACTTTTTATTAGGAAGGAAAACAAAGGAAATAAAGTATAATATGGGATATATATATATCTAGTTCCATAAATACATATCTTAAAACGTTACACTTGTAATATATATATATATATATATATATATATATATATATATATATATATATATATATATATATTACAAGATAATATATATGTATGTATATATAAATATATGTGTGGGTACTCTAAATCTGTATTATTGTTTTAATGGCATTCTTCTTATATGACTCAGAAAAAAATGTAATTTTTTTTCTCTGCAGTTGAAAAGAATGTAAAACCTCTAATGTATAATGCATGTTCCCAGTCTAGCACTTGATTGTTGTTAGACCAGAATGAGGCAGTTTAATATTCCTGTGCATTTAAGTTTTAGTGATAAAGGTAGGGGTGCCTCTTTCTAAATGCAAAAATGCAAAACATGACAATATGATGTAGTTGAATATATCATAGAACGTTTCAGTTGTGCTGGCTATCATGAAATGCTGCAATGGACTCATTTGGAAGAAAGGGGTGGGGGCCTTAAAGGGATGGTAAACTGAGGCTCCATACTAAGTATATATAGCAAGTGTATGTGGAATGAAAAAATAACTGGACTTTATCTCATCAATTTTTAATATCTTACAATCTATTACATAAAAATATATATATGCACTACTTTACAGTGTTGTCCGCCGTCAGCCCCGACACAAAGAGCATTTTTTTATATTTTGTGACATTTTAGCATCAACCAATCATAGCCATGGCGTTCTGGCATGTTTCACACACAAAAAAAAAAAAAATCTATTGCGCATGCGTTATCAACGTCATGCTTATTTTTTTTCCATAAGTCGCATATGAGCAATTAAATTTTGAAGCCACACATGCCCTCATGACTATGACTTGTAATAGAGGGGGTGGAGACGATATCGGAAAAAAAAATATCCAGGAAGTTTAAAAGGGGCGGAGCTTTGGCAAGACATAACGAAAATGTACATTGTAAGTTTATTTGAAAAGATGGTTAGAAAATAAAATTATAAGTTAGTGACTATCAACAACATCTATTGATAAACGTTAATTGTTGGTCTGAAATAGTAAAATTTTACCATCCCTTTAATATCAAAATTAGCTTCTGGTTAGTAAAAATAATTAAATGAAAGCACCATCCATCAGTACACAATTTATACAAATGTAGAAACCATGATCATTATGGCAATTTTAATGTATTTGTCTGTATGGCAATAGCAGAAGTTATGTGCACTATAACTAGCAAAGGCACTCAAGCAGTCTAGATGGAGTAAAATGTGTAATTATTGCTGTAGTATCAGCACATACAATAATTTAGCTCCAGAAACTAAAGAGAGAACATGCATGCTCGCTAATGAGCGCATATAACTAAAAATGTTAATTTAATGACTTCAATGCATTTCAGTCCATTATTTTTAATTACAGGCATTTACTATCAAAATATAATAGAGTTTTGAAGTTAAAATCATCTGAAAAAGTGCACTAAAGGGAATCATGTCTGCTCACCCGTTATTAAATCAACCCCTAAGTGTCATTCAGATACAACTAAAGCTACCACTTAAAGGGACACTGTACCCAAAAATTTTCTTTCGTGATTCAGATTGAGCATGAAATTTTAAGCACCTTTCTAATTTACTCCTATTATCAAATTTTCTTCATTCTCTTGGTATCTTTATTTGAAATACAAGAATGTAAGTTTAGATGCCGGCCCATTTTTGGTGAACAACCTGGGTTGTCCTTGCTGATTGGTGGATAAATTCATCCACCAATAAAAAAGTGCTGTCCAGAGTACTGAAACCAGAAAAAAGCTTAGATGCCTTCTTTTCAAATAATGACAGCAAGAGAACGAAGAAAAATTGCTAATAGGAGTAAATTAGAAAGTTGCTTAAAATTGCCTGCTCTTTCTGAATTACAAAAGAAAAAATTTGGGTTCAGTGTCCCTTTAATGTGACATCTGAATTGCAAACAGCAGTATGTTTCAGTAATTCTTACCTTACCAGACCAGGAGTTGTAGTCAGACACCAATATACTGCCCTCTGTGATTGAGATATTCCAAAAACAGCGCAAAAATACTGTAATCAATAATTATTGTCCCAGAGCTGGATGTGCTGTACTGGCTTTTACTTGGGGTTGGAACAGCAATAATATTGTATAAAAACCTTAAATAAAAGGTATCTTCTTATTACTTAAATTTAAGGGGGGGGGGAAAGAATACTTTTTCCCAAGCAAACTTGTGTACACTTTAAAATTTAATGTGTGTTTCCTAAAAAACATATGTGTGAGCGAACATGTGCTCACAATGGACTAGCAACCCTAAGTTTCTCTGGCACCCTGGGCTGCTGCCCTGATTTCCTGCCCCTAAAAATGGTCCTGGCGTGCTACCCTTACCCTCGCCGTACTAAGTATCAGTGCCCACCCCCCAACCGCGCTACAGCCAGACTGGAGGAATATATATATATATATATATATATATATATATAAATGCTCAGGACACTTGAAAATAAATTAAAAAAAGTCCCCTTAATTTTATGTGCACAATTTTAGAGCATCTGTGCGCTAGCTCCAGAAGAGGTGTGCGCATGCACACGCACACACTTTAGAGGGAAAGGTGTCTGCAGGTATTAATTGTTATATCTTCTGAGATTATCTCAAACACATCCAAAACCAACACAGACCAGTTAGAGAGCATACTAAGGAATGTGTACGTCTTACCAGAGAAAAAGCAAGGATCTTGGTGAAAATCTGTGGCTATACCAAAATAATGAATGCATTTTGCATCAAATATGAGGACTTGACACAGGCGAATGGGAATAGGAAGATGAACAACCTCTAGAACTATGGTATTAGTATTATTATTTATTTCTAAAGCACAATGGATGATAGTCATTAACTGATTTGGTTCCAGAGGGAGGTCGAATGAATGAAGTTAATTCTTTGAAATAGAGAAACTTAAAAAAAATCTTGTTCACAACAATAATGATCAAACTACACACAAGCACTTACATACAGTCAACCCCTCAAAATAATATAAATAGTGAAAATAAAATGTTATATTTAAAAACAGTTTTAAAAGGGAAAAGTCTTACTTCCAGTTCTGAATCTGGAGTTTAATTCACCTAAATCTTCATTATAAAGTATAATAGAAATAGATGAAATCAGTTTGTAGTCATCCACAGTGAGTATCTGACAGTGCTTCTGCTCCTTCACCTTCAAGCTGTTCACCTCCGCGCACAATAACCATTTATCCCCTGTAAAGAGCGCAAACATAAACAGGAAAGCCCAATGGTGCAGTACTTAAAACACCATTTAATGAAAGACTATAAAATACACTAAACAAACAGCAAGGAATAGCACATTGTATAAAAACAGTTCACCCCCAGCATAATACAATGTAGCATAACAAATAAAATGTGCAAACAAACACACACAAATTATGATATTGATACAAACCAAAAGTTAATGAGTCTTTTATTGGAAATGGTAACAGTCCCACAAATACAAATAGTTCATGCGCTGTTCCTCAAATGAAAAATAAACACATCATAGCGATACACTCTGTTAACCTTCACTCCCCAAATGGACGGAAAGCCGGCTCAGAATACTCACATTTTTTAGAGCTTCAATAGCTCTAGATAATAAGCTTCATCATGTAGACCTAAGGCAAACTGGATACAAACGGTGACAAATGCTGATTGTTCAACGGTCACAAGGAGGGGTGATTGTATGGTACAGCAGGACTATGCAGGACTATAGATACAGTGAGAAGCTTTATGGAGTCTGAAACAGATAGTTTAGTCAAAATCAAGCTTTCATGATTCAGATAGGGCATGCAATTTTTAGTAACTTATCTAATTTACTCCTATTATCAAATTTTCTTTGTTCTCTTGGTATCTTTATTTGAAAAATCAAGAATGTAAGCTTAGGAGCCGGTGTTCTGTCAGAATTCGCTCCTTTTTCAAAATATGCTACACTTGACTCAAATCTATCCTTCATCCCCCATATACAATCACTATCTACATCCTGCCACAACCATCTACGCAATATATTTCCAAGATTCGCTTTTCTGAGCGCTAACACCACAAAGCAAATAATCCACTCCCTTGTTATTTCCCGACTTGACTACTGCAATAACCTACTTACTGGCCTTCCTCTTTCCCGCCTCTCACCCCTTTCCATCCTAAATGCCTCTGCCAGGCTGATCCACCTTTCCCGTCACTCTGTATATGCTACACCTCTCTGCGAGTCCCTTGATTGGCTCCCCATTCACAGCAGAATTAAATTAAAAATTCTCACCCTTGCATACAAATCGCTCCAGCCCGCCCACTAAGATCCAACAATGACCTGCTCCTTGCATCCGCGACTATCACCTCCTCTCATGCTAGACTGCAGGACTTCTGTCGTGCAGCACCTACCCCCTGGAACACTCTCCCTCGCGCTGTCAGGCTTTGCCCTAATCTTTCGTTCTTTAAATACTCCCTGAAGACTTTTCTGTTCAGGGAAGCCTACCACCCAACTCAATAATAAATTAATTTCACTTACCTAACATTTCCCTCATCTAACTCTGCATTAACATCTTTTACAATATTGCAGTCCTCAACCTCCTACTCTTTTAAATTGTAAGTTCCCATGGGAATAGGGCCCTCGATTCCTCCTCTATGTGTTTGTAAATTGTGTTCTGTCTCTTATAAGTTTTATATCATTGTTTAATTTAAATGAATTGTATCCATGGACAGCGCTGTGCAATATGTTGGTGCTTCATAAATAAAGTATAATAATAATAATAATTTCCTTTAAAAGGCTCATTTACTTTGGATATAATTTTGCATATTGGTCTGTATCAATATCATTATTTGTGTGTGTTTTTTTTGTAGACTTTATTTTTTATTCTATATATATTTCTTTGTGTTTACCACATTATTGTGATTTGTTTTGTATCTATTCATGATACAATGTAGCAGCATTCAGAATTCTGTGTAAACTTGGCACTATTAACCTTGCGGTTTTTTAGTGTATTTTATATTCTTTTATTAAATTGTGTTTTTAGTATCACAACCATAATGAGTTATAGAATATGACCATACGCAGCTATTTGCTCCTCAAGCCTATGTAAAATATCTATGGTGATATAACAGATAAAAAAGCTAGTTAAACAACTGCTAACTTATTTAAGATAGAACTCATAGAATTGGATGTAAGGATCAGATAATCCATGCAGTTAAGCTTTAATTTGATCCAGTAGACTGGTACTCTTTCTTAAAATCTAACTCAGCTTGATTTGCAATGGGATCTTCTAAAAAGGAACCATCATTCATAAGAATATCAGTATGTTTGGAAAACATAGACATTTGGGCATCTACTTAAGGAGCATCTTAGATTGCAAAACATTGAGGATAAAAGAATAAATAAGATTTAAACTAAGACATGGAATAGCATATTTTACCAGGCTTTTACTACAGAATGGAAAGACTTATCGGGACAGAATGAAAAGACAAGGCCCTGCAAGAGCAAGGTCAGGCTATGTAGTCATTTAAGGCACAGTCATAAAGCTTTGTAAATCAGTCTGAGAGTAAAACTGGCTGCAACACTCCATCATCAAGAAAAAAACTGCTTGTGCACAAGTTTCACTCTCTAAACTCCTGCAGTGCTAATCCCTGCTCATGAAGACAAACTATCTTTTTGCTATATAACTACAAAGCTCTCTGGCAGCATTACATGAAGAGCCCATATGCTCAGAAAAAGTAATTATACAATGCCTGCTGTAAAACATGGCATCTCTAGGACTTAATGATGGCAGGTACCATAGTCCCACTAGTGTTTTGTGGACAGGGGTGGGACAGGAGACATGGGGATTGACATATCACTGATTGGGCCGGGCTTTCCATGAGCAGGGTCAGGTGGAGCTAGAAGAATCCTGTACAGAGAGGTGGTGGGAAAAAAACAAGTGATGATCACAGTTTGGGGGGCACATGGGACAGCCATTATGTTGGGGGGCAGTAACCCCCCGATGATGTCATTGGCTATAGGGACAACAGCGTAGTAAACATGCAGGGAAGAACTAATGCACTGTCAAAAATGGGAATTTGCCTTTATTGTATTGAGACCCTTTTCCCCGTACAGTTCTCATATAATAGTGAGCATATAAACTGATGTGTGTTAAATCAGTAGGACTGCATCATCTATTGAAAGCACTGTACAGCAGGGGACACAACCCATATGTTGCCTTGTAGACACATGTGGGTTTGGATGAATGTAATAAAACTATTTATTTTTTTACTATTCATTACATTAGCACAAAAACAAAAAACTAGTAGGGCTTTCATGACTATAAAAATTAACAAATGAATGCGCATGACAAAATTACCAATTAAGGCAGTTAAGGCTTTTCTACAAGTGGAAAATGCTTCAAACTTTCACTATTTAGGTGGGAAAGACTTCAAAAGTTCAAATTTACATTATTCGATAATTATTTAGCAATGTTCTTTCTGTTGATTGGTTCCTCTGTCAGACAAAAAGCATGTAAGCTTCACTTTTGTTCTTCTCCAGCTCTGACCCCATTAAAAAAAATATATTTTTCCTGGTGCTAGCTTGCAGCAGTAGCAGTCAATGCTACTTTAACTTCATTTAAATGTAAGCCATTGTCTAACTGCTCTTATGCTTCCATGAAGACGTTCCCAATAGGAAAAAGTGGACATAGATTTTCATTAACAAATTCTTAATGACTACCTTAACAAACATCAGCCAAAACAAAATAAATGTTTATTTTTTTCTGAAGAATAATTTTTCCCAAAATGTTTTTGGTCTTTGCACTTGTCTATTGCCTTGCTCAAAAGAAGACCTCAGAAACTAAGGTCATAGTCTATTGGCATCTGGGAAATAGTCCATGGGAAATGTTGTTGGTATTGGTGAAAATAAATAAAAAAAAAAAACAGGCCTGGAGCAGAGGAACAGACCACACTACTTTACTAGATATTGGGAGATGAAGAAGACAAGCTAGCAATAAGGTGAGGGGATATAAAGGAAAATGAGAACAAGATAACTATGTGACAAAAGTGACATAAAGTATCTGTTCATAGTGGTAAAATGTTTTTTATTTTTGTAAATTTTAATGTCAAATTAATATAAGTTGATATATTAATAACACACCGGCCATATTTAGTAAACTTATTTTGGATATAGTGGACCAACAGTATAATTAAATATTAATATGACTTTACATAAATCCTATTATTTAATTACCCTGTTAAAATCTGACACATTTGTTACTAATATATAAATATATGCTAATACATATATGTATATATGACTGTGCTAGAATTAAACGGGCATTATATTAATTTGATATATTTATTACCATTAGTTTATATTAACAAATACAAAGTGAATGGATTACAAAAGTGCGTCATATAAGATAATGTTTTTTTTGCATTGTTTTGCTGAGAAGAACACATTTCAGAAGCTTTGTGAGTATATTTTCCTCTAAAGTGACCAGTTAGTGACAGATAAAAAATTAACTTCTAATCGTATTAAGTTAATTACAGGAAAATTGAGCAAAATTATTTGTTATACTACACAAAACTATTACTTTACTTTAAGCACAATGTTTACTCAATACTTGTTTCAGTTATTGTGAGTATATGGACAGTCAAAATCCTGGAATGGCGACATTCAAAAAGTTGGTGTAAATTGATGTTGATCTACAGCCTACATTCATAATGTAATATGCTACTGCTAGGATTGGGATAGCCATTAGGGAATAAAGATTATGACAGTGGTTAAAAGGACTGAAAAGTACAAAAATAATATAATCAGATGTGTTAGTGCATTATATTGTTGCACTGTTGCTTGTATTTGACTGTGTTTTACTCCTGCAGAGGAGTTTAACATATAGATACAGTTACCTCTATAATAGAAATGTACAGCTGGTAGATAGCTGCACACATCTGGTGAGCCAATAACAAGATACAAATGTGTGCACCCACTGTTCACCAGCTAGCTCCAAGTAGTGCACTGCAGCTCTTGAGCCTGCTTAGGTATACATTTCAACAAAGGATACTAACAAAACAAAGCAAAATTGTCCCTTTAAAGGGACAGTCAACACCAGAATTTTTGTTGTTTAAAAAGATAGATAATCCCTTTATTACCCATTCCCCAGTTTTGCAAAACCAACACTGTTATATTAATACACTTTTTACTTCTGTGACTAACTTGTATCTAAGCATCTTCTGACCGCCCCTAATCACATGACTTTTAGTTATTATCTATTGACTTGCATTTTAGCCAATTAGTGCGTGTCTGACACTAGCCACGGGCGTGATCACAATGCTATCTATATGGCCTACATGAGCTTGCTCTCCCCTGCTGTTATTATTATTATCGGTTATTTGTAGAGCGCCAACAGATTCCGCAGCGCTATAAACAAAGGGGGAGTACAACAAAACAATTATAGGGTAGAGGGCCCTGCCAAGAGTTGCACTGTTGTAGTCAGCTCTTAAGAAGGTGATCTACAAACAGCTGGACTTTTAGGCTTACATGCTAAGAGGGTTCATGGGATTGCAGTGGAGGAGAGGAACTGGTATTAGGAAAGGTTAGCGTAGGTTGTATGCGTCCCTGAACAGTAGAGTCTTTAAGGAGCACTTGAAGCTTTTAAAACTAGAAGAGAGTCTTGTGGAGCGAGGCAGAGAGTTCCGCAAGATGGGAGCCAGTCTGGAGAAGTCCTGTAAACGGGAGTGTGATGAGGTGACAAGAGAGGAGGAGAGTAGGAGGTCATGAGCAGAGCGAAGGGGACGGGAGGGAGAGTATCTGGAGACAAGGTCTGAGATGTAGGGGGGAGCAGTGCAGTTGAGGGCTTTGTATGTAAGAGTGAGAGTTTTGTGTTTGATCCTAGAGGCAAGAGGAAGCCAGTGAAGGGAATGGCAGAGAGGCGCAGCAGATGAAGAGCGACGTGTAAGGAAGATGAGTCTGGCAGAGGCATTCATTATGGATTGTAAAGGAGCTAGGCGGCAGGTGGGGAGACCAGAGAGGACAGAGTTGCAGTAATCAAGGCGGGAAAGAATGAGAGAGTGGATTAAAATCTTAGTTGTGTCTTGTGTAAGGAAGTGTCTAATTTTAGAGATGTTTTTAAGGTGGAAGCGGCAGGCTGTAGCCAAGGACTGAATGTGAGGAGTGAAGGAAAGATCTGAGTCAAATGTGACCCCGAGACTGTGAAAAGTAAATAAAATAAAGGCGGCCTTCAAGGGCTTAGAAATTATCATATGTGTCTTCCTAGGTTTAGCTTTCAACTAGAATACCAAGAGAACAAAGCAAAATTGTTGTTACAAGTAAATTGGAAAGTTGTTTAAAATTACATGCCCTATTTTAAAAATGAAAGTTTTTTTTGGACTTGACTGTCCCTTTAAGGCTACGGGCCTGATTCTCAAAAACTCTATGGCATGTAGTGAAATATGACACCATGTGTGTGCAAATCTTATTTAATTCTCTTTAAAAAAAAAAAAAAAAAAGTGGTAAACCTGGAAGTCATATAATGACTGGTGATAGAGAATCTCATGGGGGATTTAACATCGAGCACAATTAAGAAATATATATATGAAGCAAACACAAATTGCAGTTTTATGTGTACTTTAACTTGCATTTGCTTCTAGTTTTTAATAGATATCTCTTCCTATCAGTAAAATAGGTACATTGTGTATTTTGAAACTTAAGGACCAAGTATCTAAATTCTCCTCCATGAAGCAAAATATTGTGCAAACCTTGGCTTTGGCAGAGCTCAGTCATTTAATTTTGTTTGAAGAATATGCAAAGCAAATTTACAATGCATTCACATCTATTTTCACATACATAGTGTTAGGTATTTTTCTTCAGCGTGCTCCACTGACGTTTATGCGTAGAAGAAGTTAACAGGGTCGCAAATCTCCCAAGTCCTAAGCTTGCATGCACTGGATTTCGCTTGTGGACAAACAATTTACTTTCAAATTGCAATATTATTATTATTATTATCGGTTATTTGTAGAGCGCCAACAGATTCCGCAGCGCTATTAACAAAAGCGGAGTTAAAAAAAAAAAAAAAAAAAAAAAAAAAAAAAAACAGTTATAGGGATCAAATGGGTAGAGGGCCCTGCCAAGAGTTGCACTGTTGTAGTCAGCTCTTGAGAAGGTGATCAACAAACAGCTGGACTCTTAAGCTTACATGCTAGGGGGGATAACTGGATAGCAATGGAGGAGACGAACTGGTATAAAGTAAGGTTAGCGTAGGTTGTATGCATCCCTGAACAGTAGAGTCTTTAGGGAGCACTTGAAGCTTTTAAAACTAGAAGAGAGTCTTGTGGAGCGAGGCAGAGAGTTCCACAAGATGGGAGCCAGTCTGGAGAAGTCCTGTAAACGGGAGTGTGATGAGGTGACAAGAGAGGAGGAGAGTAGGAGGTCTTGAGCAGAGCGAAGGGGACGGGAAGGAGAGTATCTGGAGACAAGATCAGAGATATAGGGGGGAGCAGTGCAGTTGAGGGCTTTGTATGTCAGAGTGAGAATTTTGTGTTTGATCCTAGAGGCAAGAGGAAGCCAGTGAAGAGATTGGCAGAGAGGTGCAGCAGATGAAGAGCGACTTGTAAGGAAGATGAGTCTGGCAGAGGCATTCATTAGGGATTGTAAAGGAGCTAAGCGGTAGGTGGGGAGACCAGAGAGGACAGAGTTGCAGTAATCGAGACGGGAGAGGATGAGAGAGTGGATTAAAATCTTAGTTGTGTCTTGTGTAAGGAAGTGTCTAATTTTAGAGATGTTTTTAAGGTGGAAGCGGCAGGCTTTAGCCAAAGTCTGAATGTGAGGAGTGAAAGAAAGATCTGAGTCAAATGTGACCCCGAGACATCGGGCATGCGGGGTAGGGGTAATGATGGAGTTGTCGACAGTTATAGAGAGATTGGGGGTGGAGAGTTTTGAAGAAGGGGGGAAAATAAGGAGCTCAGTTTTGGAGAGATTTAGCTTGAGGTAGTGAGAGGACATCCAGTTGGAGATGTGAGAAAGACAGTTAGTGACACGGGTTAGCAAGGAAGGAGAAAGTTCTGGTGCAGAGAAGTAGATTTGGGTGTCGTCGGCATACAAATGATATTGTAAACCATGGGACTTTATTAGGGAACCTAGTGATGACGTGTAGATTGAGAAGAGAAGGGGACCGAGAACAGAGCCTTGCGGTACTCCGACAGAAAGTGGTGACGGGGCAGAGGAGGCCCCAGAGAAGGCAACACTAAAGGTACGGTTTGACAGGTAGGAAGAGAGCCACGAGAGGGCTGTGTCACATATGCCGAAGGATTGGAGGGTTTGAAGCAAGAGAGGGTGGTCAACAGTGTCAAAGGCTGCGGACAGATCAAGGAGAATAAGCAGAGAGAAGTGGCCTTTTGATTTTGCTGTAAGTAGGTCATTGGTAACCTTAACAATTGCTGTTTCTGTGGAGTGATGGGGACGAAATCCAGATTGCAATGGGTCAAGAAGGGAGTTTATTGTAAGGAAATGGGAAAGGCGTGCATAAGCTAGTTTTTCGAGAAGCTTTGATACAAGAGGGAGGAGGGAAATAGGGCGGTAGTTGGATGGGGAGGTAGGATCAAGGGAAGGTTTTTTGAGGATAGGTGTGACCAGTGCATGTTTCAGCGATGAGGGAAATATACCGGTGCTGAAGGAGAGGTTGAAAGTGTGTGTGAGTATAGGGGTAAGGGTGGCAGAGAGGGAGGGGAGTAGCTGTGAGGGGATAGGGTCAAGGGGACAGGTAGTGAGGTGAGAGCGCAGTATAAGTGCCGAAACTTCTTCCTCAGTAACAGGGGAGAATGAGCTAAGTTTAAGGTTATGTGGGTTGTGGTTGATTGAGAGCATTTGAGGGGGTGAGGGAATGGAATTATGTTGAGAGCTGATTTCACTTCTGATGGAGTTGATTTTGTTATTGAAGTGGTTGGCAAAGTCTTGAGCTGACAGAGAAGTTGTATTAGGAGGTGGGGGAGGGCGGAGAAGAGTATTGAAAGTGGAGAACAAACGTTTTGGGTTTGAAGAAAGATTAGAGATAAGAGTAGAGAAGTAGTGTTGCTTATGGAAATTAAGGGCAGAGTAGTAGGAGTTCAAGATAAATTTGTAGTGTTGAAAATCAGCTGAACTCCTAGATTTTCTCCAGTGCCGCTCAGCAGTACGGGAACATCTGCGTAGGTATCGTGTCAGTGGAGTATGCCAGGGCTGAGGATGAGTGTTTGATTTCCGAGCTATGGTAAGAGGGGCGAGATTGTCAAGGACGGATGTAAGGGTGGAATTATAGTGGCAGATAGATTGGTCAGGGCATGAAAAGGAGGAGAAGGATGAGAGGAGAGGTTTGATGGAATTAGAAAGCTGATGTTGATCTAATGACGTAATTCTTCTGTGAAGTTTGGTGTGAGGAGCAGAAGGAGGGAGAGTTGTAGGGAGGGATGATATGTTGCAAGTAAGGAGATGGTGGTCAGAAAGAGGAAAGGGGGAGTTTGTGAACCCGCCCACGTTAAAAGTTTACTTTGAGTGGTGTTTGTGCGCAAGCGATAAAAAAATTAGCGTAATGTAACCCATATTTTTCCCCTCAGTGCAATAAGTGCAGCAAATATTTTGAGTCAAACTAATCCTTTTTTTCACAAGATAAAACAGGGAGACCTGCAGGGGTAACATGCTTAGAGAATATACGAGACCTGTGACAAAACTTCAGATACACTCTAGGAACACTCATTTTATATTTAAGAAATTAGGTAAAATACTGTATGTTTTAGCATGATTATAAAGTATATTACAGGCACAAATACCCAAATCCGGGGATTCCAAAATCCAAACTTATTCTGAAATTCAAACATTTTAATTAATATTTTTTTTTAAATAAAATTATCATGCATTATTATTTTTCCTTACCTGTAAGTCACAATCTTATTTGCCTGTGTTTTTGGTTTGTTTTTGGTGTTCTAAAATGCAAATGATAGTCTATATTTATTTAAAACAACAAATATTACCTTTCTGATTACAGTGCTGTACTATCTTACTGAGGGTACTATGTGTACAAAAGTATTAAAATTATATAAAAGTACCTTTAGATTACATGTATAAGCTGTATAATGTCATGTTAATATTGCCTAAATGACATAAAATATTGTTGTTAACACTTGGTCTATGCCGTCTCCAAACTTTCCCATTTTACAGAAACAAGTGTTCCAAAATCCAAACTATTCCAAAAGCCAAACCTCTTCCAGTCTCAAGCAGTTTGGATAAAGGGTTTTCTACCTGTATAAATATGATTGTTCCTTTGTAAATTAAATATGATCCCCCCCCCTCTGTGTACTTAAAGGAATAATCTAGTCAAAATTAAACTTTCATGATTCAGATAGAGCATGCAATTATAAGCAACTTTCTATTTTACTCCTATTATCAATTTTTATTTGTTCTCTTAAGTATCTTTATTTTAAAAAGCAGAAATGTAAGCATAGGAGCAGGGCCATTTTTGGTTCAGCACCTGGGTAGCACTTTCTGATTGGTGTATAAAAGTAGCCACCAATCAGCAAGCACTACCCAGGTGCCGAACCAAAAATGGGCTGTCTCCTAAGCTAACATTCAAATAAAGATGCCAAGAGAACAAAGAGAATTTGATAATAGGAGTAAATTAGAAAGTTACTTAAAATTGCCTGCCCTATCTGAATCATGAAAAAATAATTTTGACTAAACTATCCCTTTAAAATAACAATTCTAGTGCATAATTACATTTTTAATTGTTGCTGCATACTTTTAATGCATATTAGTAATAGACTTTTTAATGAGAGGTTTTTTAACATTTTGTTACAGAATATCAGATGCTTGCAGGATGTCAGCTGTGAAATTTTGAATAATGCTATCCCATTGGATACATTTGTAAATATAATCCAACTACCAATTTTCTAATTTTGTGCTGTTTCTTAAAGGGACATGAAACCCCAAATATTTTTTTTGTGATTCAGATGGAGAATATGATTTTAAACAGCTTTCCATTTTACTATTATCTAATTTCATTAATTCTCTTGGTATCCTTTGTTGAAGAAGCATCATTGCATGAGTGGGAGCTAGAATCGAGCAAATAACATGAGGCATATATTTGCAGCCACCAATCAGCAGCTCATGAAGCCTCCCTAGGTTTCCTTTTTAATAAAGGATATCAAGAGAACAAAAGTAAATTGGAAAAAATAAGTAAATTGGAAAGTTGTTTAAAATAAGTAAATTGGAAAGTTGTTTAAAAATCACATTGGATAAAATAAGTAAATTGGAAAGTTGTTTAAAAATCACATGCTCTTTCTGAATCATGGAAGAAAACCTATAGGTTTAATGTCCCTTTAACGTGTCATTACTGAAGTAAATGCAGAATATACAAGGAGCAGGTAGGTTTTTTACTCTGAATCCATTACCAGTACAGCTCTAACTGCATCCAACAGCTTTTAAAGTATTTAAGAAATATGAGAGACTGGAGGGGGAGCCAAGAAAAGTTCAGATGGGCCAAGATGGTAAAAAAAAAAAAGTCATCTGGAATGTTACAGCTTGAAGCACTGGCTTGGGGGAGCTATGGATTTGGACACAGCTGTGGAAAATATAAGCACTTAGCCATACACAGAGAAAGTGCTCTCCTGCAAGCTGAGACATGAGTTGTGCTTCAGTTTAATGCAGATAAAGCAGCAACAGGGGCTCAGTAGCCCTCACTGGAAGATATAGTGAATATGAAAGGAGCACAGAGAGCATTAACCCCTTTGTATCAGTGTGTTTAACCTTGCACTGTTATCACCTGTGCTTCCTCATTACTGTAGAATTCTGCAGACTATTGTAATGCAGAAAGATGAAACAAAGGAAACCGTATTGTCTAGAAATGTGCTTGGTCTGGAGCATTTGTATTTAGGGAGAATTAAACGCTTGAGGGCCGAACACCATCCTTTAGAAAGTGTATAAATAATTGTATTTGATGTAGGGGACAAAGGGGACAAAGGTATAAGTGTAATGCTGTTGATAAAATACTATAATAGTAGTCAATGCTAAAATATATCATAATATTGGAAACTGCTACTTTTATTGTATGATGATATATTACTGTAAACTTTCCAAAGACTTGATAAGGTTTTAGTTCTAAAGTTACACATATTTACCAAGCCATTCGTTTTAAACACAGGGAAGACTCACACTGCATATATTGAATAGACATATTTTTTGTTCCATGCAAAAAAGCAATGCATTGTCATTTAACAATTTGTGTTGATTGAAATGTTTTAAAGGGACACTGAACCCAATTTTTTTCTCTCATGATTGAGATAGAGCGTGCAAGTTTAAGCAACTTTCTAATTTGCTCCTATTATCAAATTTTCTTCATTCTCTTGGTATCTTTATTTGAAAAGCAAGAATGTAAGTTTAGATGCCGGCCCAATTTTGGTGAACAACCTGGGTTGTTCTTGCTGATTGGTGGATAAATTCATCCACCAATAAAAAAGTGCTGGCCAAAGGTCTGAACCAAAAAATTGCTTAGATGCCTTCTTTTTCAAATAAAAATAGCAAAAGAATGAAGAAAAATTGATAATAGGAGTAAATTAGAAAGTTGCTTAAATTTGCATGAATCACGAAAGAAAAATTTTGGGTTCAGTGTGCTTTTAATAATTCTGAAAATTGGTCCCTTATTGATCCAGAATTACTTCTGTAGGTCTCTTTAATAAAAAAAAAAAAGAAGTTACATTTCTTGACTTGATGGAATTAGTAAAGTTTGTATACTGACAAGTGTATAATTCTGTTTATTTTCACTGAAAGATTAGCAACAAAAAAAAAACTTGTTGTAGATGCTGTGATTTAAAAAAATATAAATGATGGAAAAAGTATTTTCTTTAAAATAAATGTAATTTTTGTGTGTGCAGAAGATGGGATTTCTTTAGCATGTGTAGTACTGCATCATAGTAAGCTGATGGGGGAGGGACTGTAAAGTATTTCTGTGCACGGACATGTTTATGAGATATGTCTGGTCTTTGTTAAGAGCTAGGCGGAGCAAATGTTTATTTCTTACACTTGTATTTAGTTAACTCTCTGTACTACAAAAAGCAACAGTCTATCGTACTAGGAGGTGTCTGAAAATCTAAAAAATTTATTTACATATGATAATATAACAAAACAATATGCAATCTAAGTAAAATATGTATGCAAATTAAACGTGATAAAAAAGTCTTAACACAAATTCTTTTTTTTGTTTTTAGTAATTGCAATGGGAAACTGTAATATACGAAAAATAAATAAATCCCAAAAATGTAATTAACTGTAGAGTATGGTATAGATCACAATGCTGACTCTATAACAGATTGAAAGTTAACAATAAATAAATAAATAAAAAGTATGAAAATAAAAATCCCTTGCTCCAATATTTTAACAATCACAAAAATATGTAACTAGTCCGCACTAATTAGTTAAGTGTTAATATTTCAGGCTCCCTGTCGGTAGTCATAATGACCACAGCTTCAAGGTTTTTTAATAATCTTTTGTCATACATAAAGAACACACATTGGTGCCTGTATCTGATAGTTTTCAGTGATATCTGCTTATAATGTGGAATCCTTTGATGCTTCAGACCACCATCTGTTGCATTAATCCTTACAACCTCCTCCACTATATTAGCCTTAGCTGCATTTGACTACTTATCAGCAATTAACACTTAATTAACCTCCTTAACCCACAATTAACCCTAATCTCCCCAATTTATTAACCATTTGACCAACCCATCGCATTAACACCTTATTACCCTAACCAAAACATAAAACTGCACCTATAGAGCACCCCAACTTAAATGTAACAGTTATCTCTATTTTAATTGTCTGTCTTCCCCAAAATACAGTTAACACCAACACCACCAACCTAAAGAGACATAATACTCATATGCTAAATCACTTGAAAGTGATGCAGCATAAGTGTGAAAAGCTGATTTGAAAATATCACCTGAACAACTCTATGTAAAAAGGGGGTACTTTTCCATTAACGGACCGCCACTTTCATTTTCAATTTAAGCAATGCCATGTATATAAGGACCGCCACAGACCCCTAGCATTCAAGTGTTTTTACTTATATTTTAAACTACCAACACCACCAATAAATTAATCCATCTTTACACAGTAATTAATGTCCCCACCACTTACTTATGTGCAGCGAGTGCCATTCATCATATCTAACGCAGTCACCAATGTTTATACACAAAACATTTATCTTTTAATTTGTCACTGTGCACAAAGCAGCATTTCTCTGTCCTCCTCTCACTGTACCTAGTGCACTGTCTAATGCCTCTGATGGTACATACATAGTGCAGTCTCTTGTCTACAGGCTGACTCTCTCTCTTCCGGTGGTAACCACCATTATGTCTATCTTTTCATGTTTTTCACTAAGCCATTCTCCACTGATGCCCCCCAATTACTGTACACATTTGAGCGGCTGCTACAGTATCTCCCCTTATTGTACATGCTGGTTGACTCTCGCTGTGCCTTACTGCGGCTCTCTCTCATTTACCTAGGGTGCAGACTGCAGCAGTGTCTACCACTATCCCTGTCTCGCTCTGTAAACATTGCAGAGTCTGGCTGTCTTGCTGCAGGAAGGTTCACTTCTGCCCTTGCTGCAGGAAAGAAGCATCTCCTGCAGTAATACCAGCAGCCCTTGCATGTGTCATGGTAAGCAAATTAACTGGTAGATCTGCCAACAGCAGGAGAGGAGCACAAGCACTGGTGGGAGCAAGAACAGGACACATAGGGGCAAGGGAGCTGTATTTATCTTCACTGTTTACAGTTTATATTTCCCTCTCCATAGTGCTATCTGCTGCCTGCAGGAAACTGACATAGTGGCGGTCCTTACATGGAAAATGAAAGTAGCAGCCCATTAATAGAAAAGTACCAAAAGGGAAGATATTTTACCTCAAAATCTCTTCAGGTCACCAGAGTAAGTGCTCTGTGAACAGTTATACTTCAGCTACTGTCCAGCTGTAGCAAATCAGCATCGGCAGTGCTGAGATTATGCTTTGCTTTGCTGTGATCTCATGAGATTTCACTGAAATCTTGTTAGATTTCATAGTAAACTTCCTTAAACTGAATAGGAAAATAACATGACTGTGCCTGCACATATATTAGATTCACACTCCCTTGCAAGACTAGGGACTAGCCTTCTGATCAGCTGCTTAAAGTCTTTTTATAGTGGGGTGTGAATTTTGAGATACAATATCTTCTTTTTTTACATAGAGATGTTCAGGTTATATTTTCTAGTCAGCTTTTTACAGATTTGTTGCATCACTTTCAAGTGCTTCAACATTTGGTTATCATGTCCCTTTAATTAAACCAAACTGTGACTCCATTACATGCTCACTAACCGACAAAGCTAAGGTCTGCCTAGCACAAGATTTTCCCCCAAGGAATCCCAAGAGATACTCACAAGTCCCTTTAAAAGAATAAAAACACATAGCCCCACGGCAAAGAAAGGACTAAGGCCCATATATTCAAAACCTCTCTGCCCAAGTGAGATATTCTAAAATGATCCTCCAAATACTGTAAGATCCCTAGCGACATTTTCAAAAGGCAGATATAGCTTTACTTCTCCAAGGAGCGTTCCCTGTATTTCTATATATGAATGAGAGACAAGCCCAGAGCAATATAGCTCTGCATAACATGAGAGTTCTGCTGCATTTACACTTTGTACTTTCTATTTTATATCACTTTACACTTCAGACTAAATTTTATTACATTTAAACTTTGCATTTTCTGTTTTGTATTTTATTTTGTGTACAGTAGTGTGTTTAGGATTGTGATTTTACAAATTCTGTTTATGCCTTCACAGTTTCTATGTAACTTTAACAAATTAAGCTCATACTTTGTATATTTATGTATATCTTTTACAAATTAGATTGAACTTTCATTGTCTTTTATTTAAATTAAAACTAAAAAGCTGACAGCTTCAGTTTCCCAGAGAGAGTCATTACTTTCTTTGGGTCAGATTAGCAAACATTCTCTAGTTTGGAGAGAGATTATAGAGCATTCTTCATAGGGGCAGAACTCACTGAATTTTATAAGAAAGGGGGAGGGACCTGCAAATCCCAGAGAGATGAGAGATGCCTTCCATATAAAGTAATGAAGCTCTCTGGGGTACAAAATTAAAATGTTTTCACTACAATTTAACTTGCTTTTGTCTATGGTCTAGTATATATTACTGTTCTGTTAATTAAAAATTAAATAAGTGTATTGTGACTTTTGAGCAAACTTCAACTGTATACAGCTGCCAAAATAAATCAGTGATACCAGCTTGTTTATCATGCTTACAAAATTTCACAAGACTAGAGAGAGAGCTTCAGATATACAATGGGAACTTCCCTGTTCAGCCGAGGAAACTGCCCTGCCACTTTCTGAAAGTGTAATGTAATTTGTAAAAGATACACAGAAATTTACAAAGTATGATCATAAGTTATTAAAGTAACTTTCAAAGCATAATCAGAATGTGTAAAATCACTAATTGATCTAAATGCTAATGTATTAAAATATAAATGAGAAAGTGCAAATCTTAAATGCAATAATACTAAATTGATCTGAAATGTATAGTAGTATAAAATGCAATGCACAAAGTGTAAGTGTAACAAAATTCTCATATCATGCAGTGCTTTATTGTACTTGGCTTGTCTCTTCTTCACACACGTAAATGAGAGAGATCTTGCAGTGCTGAAGAGTTCTGCCCTTTTTCTTTTGAGAATTCAGTAAGTTCAGCCTTTGTGAAGTCTGAACTACAATTTATCTCCAAGCTGGAGAATCTTTAAATATTAGGGTCTGAGTCTCTGCCATAAATTGGATTATTATTGCAACACAAAAATGCAGTTACATTTTAAGTGCAATCAGAATATACATTAGAGGACTAACCAGAATGCAATTTAAATTGGAATTTGTATTTTGGTAGAGATTAGGGGTCACTACAAACCCTACAAATCAAAGAAAATCTGTCCAGTGCTTTTTGATTATATGTTGTATGAGAACAATTAGTTATGTCTAAAAACCAAAATAAAAAATGCATATAAATTTGGCAATTAGTGAGATTCTGTGGGTCTCTAGTACATGTTAATTAAATTATTTAGTAATTTCAAAGATATATAGCAAAGTATTAATTGATATGGTAATTTGTCTTAGAAAGAAAGCATAAAAGCATCACAATAATATAATAGCAGAAACATTTCTTAATATGAGAGAGGGAGAAAGAGAGAGTGCGAAAGAGAGAGAGAGCGAAAGAAAGAAAGAAGTGCATACTAAAGTCAACTGGGTACTCACAAGGCTCTGGAGCACACCTATGTGATTGTATGGACAGGCTGCAGATTTTATCAGGTGTGACAGCTCACCCACAGAGGCTATCAGTCGTTAACTGTAGTGGAAAGATGAAACACAGGAAAAGCACCAAATTGTGCAGATCACAAAGGATATGGTGTATGACTTAGCGCAAAGGAAGATTGGGTACTCACATGTTAGATGAGCACACTTATGTGCTAGTAGGAGCAAGCTGGCATATTATGGTAAGGTGTGTCAGCTCACCACCAAGAGACTTTTCCTTAGGATGCAATATCCAAAAGTGGCAGACTTCTGTGTGTTAGGTTCCACTCCAAGCAGGTGCAGGCAGATGCCTGAGGAAACGGCGTATGAGCCAAGAAATGCGTTGCATTTACAGGGGGCTTGACTGTATGCCCCTAGTTCACTCCTTTGTACATGTATTTTAATATGTTTTTAATAAATAGTATTTTTTAATTTGTAAAAATACTCTTGTGAGTGATTTTACCTGCCTGCACCTGCTTGGAGTGGAACATAACACACAGAAGTCTGCCACTTTTGGATATTGCATCCTAAGGAAAAGTCTCTTGGTGGTGAGCTGACACACCTTACCATAATATGCCAGCTTGCTCCTACTAGCACATAAGTGTGCTAATCTAACATGTGAGTACCCAATCTTCCTTTGCGCTAAGTCAAACACCATATCCTTTGTGATCTGCACAATTTGGTGCTTTTCCTGTGTTTCATCTTTCCACTACAGTTAATGACTGATATCCTCTGTGGGTGAGCTGTCACACCTGATAAAATCTGCAGCCTGTCCCTACAAGCACATAGGTGTGCTCCAGAGCCTTGTGAGTACCCATTTGGCTTTCTTTCTGTGGCTTTGTGCTTATTTGATGATACTACACATGAGGAGCCCCTTTGTTTTGTCTTTTATATAGCATCTCTGGACCATTGTTGGTGAGGAGGAGGCTGCCATCGTTGGGAAGAAAGATACACTTCTTAATCTGAAATTGAACTTTCCTTTAATATGCCAAATTGCTGGCAATTCTAATTGTATTTATATGCTCATATATCATTGAGGTTATTATTAGCTATTTATTAGCGCTCACCCTTTTGTTGTGTACATACTAAAGTCAATTAGTTTCCTTTATTATTAGTTGTCAATAATTTATTTTTAGACTGGTTACATTAATAAATAATATAAATGAATTACATTAATAAAGCAGCAGACATAATCATCCTTCATAGAATTACAATAAAATGTCATCTATTTGTATACTCATCCAGTTCTTCAAATTAATGTCTGGTGGCTTGTAGCAATTACTTGACAGCTATACTGAAATTAAATCCTTTATTTAAATGGTGTAACTCCTTTATTTCATATGAGGGTTCTGCTTGAGAGACACAGGCTAACTCATTTGAAAGAGCAGTATCACTGCTTTCAAATAAGAAGCTTTATATCCTTTTAAGTATTGTAAGGGTAACAGAGGGGATACCAACCCCTTATTTTTTCCATATGACTAGGGTTATGTCAGGTAATCCTTGTTGCTTTGGTGATAAGCTGATATCCACTTGGTCATGTGATCCCTTATTTGTATCACTTGCTGCATTGTAATGCTTATTTTTGGGTGATATGCTCTCTTTTAGAAAACTTGAAGAACTTGATTGGCTATTGGGTTTATTGACTCTTGAGGGCTGATGATAGGAGCAGCTTCTGACATTTTAAATTCCAATTCCTCAATGCAATGACACTCTCTGCCCTTACATAATTGATGTGGGCACATGCACAGTGATTTAACTAAGCTGCAGCATGCAGGGACTTCTAGCTCCTTACAAATGCAGGCTGTGACTACCAAGGTTAACCAACCCTGTGCCAGTCACTTGTTTGGCACAGGAAGGGTTATCAGACCCTTTCTACTGTCACTAATCTGTCACAGTCTAGCCACTCTATGCAAGTCTGTGACTTAGTTCAGTGGGTGCAAAGGTTAACAACACTCTCTTGTCTGTACTAGACTTAGATAAAATGCTCACAACTCCCCTTTACTGCCACTCAAACTAAATAAGCTGCCACCACTTATGATTTATTGACGGGGAAACCCCAAGGAAAAACCCAAACTTACACATTTACTCTCAGAATACAGTTTAGCAAAAAATAACCCAAAATCACGGTACTAATACTACCAGTCTCTTTCAGTAATCTGGTTCAAATATTAGACAAAGGCAGAAACTTAATAATTGAATATTTATTATACCAAAAAAATTATGAACAGTGCATTATTAATAAAAAGATGTCAACAAGTAGAATTAAACACAAGCAAACAGTTTTAAAATAAAAAGGAGAAATAACCTTATACTTTACTAGCCTTGGTATCTGTGCCAGTGAAGTTAGCAGGAAAAGATGGTCCCTCACTCTGTCAAAACACACATTTTTGTACCTCTTTCCATGGTATCAAATGGCTTGACCCACCCTCTTTCTAGAGGCTAGGAAACCCTTCTCTTTTACAACAGTCAATAAGTTCTGAGTCATTGCCTGAAATTATAGAACACCTTATAATTTCTGCTATGTACATCTATTTCATATACACAGAAAGGAAATATCTTAGTGATGTTCTGAGAATTAGTTTGGTACCAAATATGACATGGTTGTCATATTTCCCTCATCTAGTGTCATAACATATTTAAAAGGAGATCTTAAATTTTACTAGTGTCCTCTTATTGACCTTATCTGCTCTGGGGAGAAGGCACTGCTTATTGTCTCTTGAGCTGACACTTTTAATGGCTTGCTGCATCAATGAATATACAATAACAGTTGGTTAAGGGGAACTCTGAAACTATTTATAAGAGGAGTCTGATTTTATCAAAGGAAACACAAACAGCACTTTTCTTCTGAACAAAAAAACAAAAAAATGTTTTTAGCACACAGGCTAAAGATAATAAAACCTTTAGCATCTAAATCATGAGGTATTCATGACACCTCCCCCAAATAAGAGACACAAAGGCAGGTGGCACACCTGTCACTCCAGCTGTGTATCAAAGGGGACACTCCCCCTGGCGTGAAAGACCGTCAGCATTACCATGCATACTGCCCTTTTTATGTTGTATGGTAAACTCATGTTGTTGTAGAGCTAAGCTCCACCTGAGGAGTTTACCATTTGAAAAAAAAAAAGTATAGTGTTCTGCGCCATGTGATAAAACCACACAGGCTCACTTGAATTTAAACAACAGCCTAACACAATCGTTCTTAATAAAGGTTACACAAGTATTTCGAAAGGAGCGCCTCCTTCAAAAGAGGGTGGCTTGAGTGCGGCGTAGATGCATAAACCCTATATGAAAGTGCAGGAAGTATGCTGCAATATTTTAAAGTGCAGGAATTGTGCTGCAATGTTATAAAGATGTGCAATTTAAAAAAGCATATAGTGTGCTAGTTGTGTATAGCAACGTAAGAGGTATCATAAAATTAGATACAGTGGATCAGAAATGTGATAAAAAATGTGATTCAAGGATACTATTACAAATCAGTACAAGTGAATGAGAACATTACATTTAGAGATAGGAATAATAACTGAGTTGTATAAAGTGCTTAAAGTGTGTGGAAAGTTGTTTCACATGGGAATTGAAGTGTAACTTTAAATCATATCTAGTACCGGATACACATGGTTCATGTGTCACAGGTGATATACAATAAGTTCAGGTAGCAAGGCTTACTGTTAAGTATTACCTGGTAATACTATTTTAGTTTACAAATACAGAGCAACAAAACATTACAAATATAAAAATGAGTATATGTAGCTCATAAATACATATTAAAGCCCCCGCTTGGAGAGAGGTAATAGATAAGATTCAAGACATATACAATATGTCAGAGGGGACAGCTCGGATACAGGGTAACTCTGATCAGTTTCAGAAAATCTGGTATTATTGGATCCTAAAAAGCAATTCAAGACCAGAATGACAACGAAGGGTGATATAAAGAAGTAGCATGGTACTCGAATATAGAATAAAAGGGCTGACGCTTTGGCTGAGATACTAGAAACAGCTTATTCCTTTGAAATTCGCACAGGAAGTGTAAACAGATGCTTGCTTTTTATTGAGGTATATGCCGTTTTGAATCAGAGACTGCTATCGCTAACTTGGAGGATAATTTCTGTGACTAACCACTAGGCAAATATCAGGCCTTGAGACCACAGGCAGGGGAGTTTTGGGACTGTGTTTTCTAATTTGTGCTTTTTTTCTCCTGCGTGGTAACAGCCTTTTCCTTGCCTTATGCTATACTAATTGATTCCAAAGGAAGAATAATTACATGTTATAATACTATACTTCCATATATACATTGTCTCATTTTCCAACACACTGAGGGGGCAAAATGAGTTTCTTTTAGTTGCAGTCATTAACTGACTTGGACACTAACAGACTTACATTGGAAGACACTTTCATAAGGCAGTAGGAAACACTTGACATAAGTGACATTTTCCTTTTAATGGAACGGACTTTGATTAAGGAATATCAGACATGGTGGGACAAGAGGGCCCTTGAAAAATATCTCCTACTGGAACTTATACCGAGAGGCCTATGTTTGCCACATTCCAAGTTGATGACAGTGATTTCATTACTGAATGGAACACAGCTCTCACTAATTGTTCTGTTGTATTGATGGGACTTATTATTAAATATAAGACAAACAATTAATCAAAATTAGGGAAGATCTAGCAAATGTACAAATACAACTGAATGAATTTATAGATCACCCGAAGTATAATGATCTTGATAAAATGTTGAAAGAAAGTGTCGATAAATTCAGGGTAGAACTTGATAATTTTAAACTTCGCAAGTTTAATCGTGACAATGATGATTACATAAATAATAAAGTATATGTTTGGCACTCTCTAAATAAAACCAAAAAACAGAGAAGGAGGTGGGGCAGTAATGACAAAAAGAAACAAGTGGGATCAGAAAAGAAAGTTACCTTTACTGATTCAGAGGGCTCAGATAATGAGCCATCTGGCCACTCAGGTAAAAGTGGTTCCAGTGAACCCTCAGATGAGGAAGAACTAGTGGTTAAGCCTAAACAAGGCAGTAAATTAACTCGTACCAAAATTGACTATTCACAGTCTAGAGCAGAGCCAATAATAACTAGAAATGCAAGCCAAAGAGATAAAAACAATGACAATACTGAAATGAGACGCAGGGAGTTTCTTAATGATAATATGAGTGACAGTCTAGTACCAGAAGTACAGGTTAAATCATGTCTTAAAACAAATAGTCAATCTGCACAGCACCCTTTAGGACAGGTAGGGATGGAAACAGAAGGGGAGGAGGAAGAGGAAAAAACATAGGAAGAGGTCAAAGAAGCAGGGGACAATACAGCAAATATCTCATATAAAAATCATTAATCTCTCAGAATCTATATTAACTGATGATGAGACCTCAGTGCTTAGCTTGGGTTTGAGTTTTGTCCCCAGTGTTACGTTTAATCTTTTTGAAACCATCACTGATATGAACCGCTTAGTCAGAGATCTTACTCTTAGGAAATTTTTCTGGGGCAAGGAAGCCCCAGAGGTGTCTCCTAACAGTTTCAGAGAATTTGATAAATGGAAAGAAACAAGTAATCTTGAACCTATAATAAATATGGTTGATTTTGACGAAGCGTGTGACTATCTTTCCCTCCATGATCTAAACTATGAATCCAATGTTCAGAATAGCTTCTTGAAGGCTGAACATACTGGGTTCAAACCACGATCTGTGTTCTATCCGTCCAAGGATAGAGGACCCTTTCTGGAAGCTTCCCATAGAAGGGTAGAAGAAGATTTGATATCTTTGTCTAAATACCACAATGCGGCCCCCCCAATCTAACAAAAGGCCAGAAACTGGCCATTGACTCTCTAACTAAGAGAAATGATATCGTTATAAGGTCAGCCGATAAGGGGGGAAGCATCGTGGTATTAAATAAAACTGATTATGTAAGAGAAGCTGAAAGACAGATCAAAGATCCGGAAGTCTACCTCACACTGTCAGGTGATCCTACTAATGCTTTCAAATTACAATTTTTGGAGTTGCTGGATGATGGGCTGCAGGAAGGTATTATCGATCAAGATACTTTTGATTATCTGTATGTTAAATCACCTGTCATCCCCATCTTCCATCACCTCCCCAAGGTGCATAAATCCTTGGAGGAGGTGAAGGGAAGACCTATTATATCAGGAATAGGATCTCTATTTGAGAGAATGTCAGGTTGGTTAGAATCATTACTGCAGCCCATCGTCCAGCAACTTCCTTCTTTTCTCAAAGATACTACACATCTACTAACTAGTTTACAACAACTCACATGGAGTAGAGAGTGCTCCTGGTTGACTGTAGATGTTGTTGGGCTCTACTCTTGCATACCCCATCATCTAGGAATGAAAGCGATTCAATTTTCCCTAGATCGCTATAGCAACTATGATACCAATCTAAAAGATTATATTCTAACATGTTTGGAATTTTTATTGGTTCATAATTATTTCAAATTTGATGATTCTTTTTATCTCCAAAGATGTGGGACCGCCATGGGCGCTAAATTTGCCCCAGCCTATGCAAATTTATTCATGGGCTGGTGGGAGCTGTCCCACGTCTTTGGAGATAATAATCCCTACAAACATTATATAAGATCATACAAAAGGTACATAGATGATCTTCTGTTTGTATGGTTGGGATCTGAAGAAGAAATGGAGAGGTTCATTATGTATCTAAACAATAACCAGGTGAACTTACAATTTACCTCTACATCAGATAAAATTGCCTATCTTGATGTATATCTGATAGGTGAACCTTCCCTATCACAAGTTACTACTACATTATATAGAAAACCAATTACATCCAACACCATTCTCCATGCCCAATCATACCACCCCAAACATACAGGTTTTGGGGTGGCTAAGGGTCAATTCATAAGGCTAAAAAGGAATTGTACAGCAAACAGTGATTTTCTCAAGGAGTCTGTAGTTCTGAGACAACAACTCTTGGAAAGAGGTTACTCTAAGAAGGTTATCAATAGAGCATTTTTAGAAGTGGACAGATTAGACAGAGATACCATGTTACAACAGAATAGGTACAAGTCTAATTCTAGGTTTGATACATTGAAACCAAATTTCATTACAACTTTTAGCCCACAATTTAGAGAAATTTGTGATATCATTAACAAACATCTCCCAGTCCTAACAGGGGAGGATAGCCTTAGAGATATAGTCAGGAAAGGTCTAAATTTCATCTCTAAAAAAGGACGTACAATTGGTAACCTAGTAGCCCCTAGTATGATAAAGAAGCCTCCAGTTACAGGAAGTAGCTGGTTACAGATTAAGGGACACTATAAGTGCCATTTCTCCAATTGCATAGCCTGCAGCCATACATATGTTACAGATAGATTTCAGTCTAGAAGTACACAAAGGGTTTTTCTCTCTACTTCATGTACCAATTGTCGAACTAATTTTGTTATTTATTTAGCAGAATGTACTCAATGTAACAAACAATATGTGGGGTGCTCCTCACGCGAGGCACGTACACGCATTAGGGAGCACCTCAATAATATTGACAAAGAAAGGGATGTGTCTGACTTGGTGCATCATTTTATTTATGAGCACAATAAATCAGTCAACAGTTTCAGATGGCAAGTGATAGAGAGAATCTCTCACACTTCAAGAGGGGGTGATAGAATGCAAAGACTTCTATGTAGAGAAGCATTCTGGATTTTCACCCTCCAGACCAGACGTCCCAAAGGCTTTAATGCAGTTGGGGAGATTATTAACTTTTGGAAATGATATATGCAATGATTTGGGGATCTAATGAAGAATTGAAAAACAGTTGATATATATAAAAAATATAAAACTGATAGGAGTGAGCAAATATAACGGAACAAAAATTGATTGATTTTACTCTTTGCAGGTCACAAAATTCTGGAATATTTGCCTCTGAGGAGTATTGTAGGGGATATGCTATAACAGTATTGTACTTAGATTATGTGTCTCTCTGTACAGAAATTTATGTCCCATTAATCTACATATTGTCTTTTACGTTTTTTAGACTCACTAAACGATATAGCTTTCTTACCCCTATTGCAAAGTATCTTTAGATATATTTCCAGCTAGATGAATTGTAGGGCAACATATACTCAAATTGTTTAAATGTTTATATGGGATGACATCATGTTAAACATATCCTATGGGATTGATTGATGGTAACATATTATTATTCCATTGTATTCTTATATGTAGTATGAACTTCCATGTAAGGTATACATTTTATATCATATTAGTGTTAACTTGTCAGTTCTTAGCAACGAAGCACGCTGTGACCATCAGCTGTTCACCCTTGAGTCTCATTAAATGGGTTACTTAAGGCTGAACACCGGATATCCTTTAGGTCTATGATTAAGGCTAAGATACCCAGCCGAAACGTGTAAGACCGACTGGCAGCCGATGGTCACAGCGTAACTGTCATTTTTTTATTTTTAACTTTAATCATTTTATCCCCCTCTTTTTGTATATTAGTGTGTTGGTATATATATTTTTTTGAGACTTACAATAAATTCACCCTTTTGATTAAGCCTGAGTTCGCTGGGTTCCTTTTGCTGGTTATTAAATACAGAGCAACAAAACATTACAAATATAAAAATGAGTATATGTAGCTCATAAATACATATTAAAGCCCCCACTTGGAGAGAGCGGTAATAGAAAAGATTCAAGACATATACACTATGTCAGAGGGGACAGCTCGGATACAGGGTAACTCTGATCAGTTTCAGAAAATCTGGTATTATTGTATCCTAAAAAGCAATTCAAGACCAGAATGACCACGAAGGGTGATATAAAGAAGTAGCATGGTACTCAAATATAGAATAAAAGGGCTGACGCTTTGGCTGAGATACTAGAAACATACTGTTGCTATCCAAGAGACCCGACTGATGTAATTTATTAGATACTGTAGAAGAAAAAAAAAAGACCACACAGTTCAGTTTAAGTTGTTAAATATGTTTATTAGTTACATACAGTTACATAGAAGATAGAAAATACTCCTAAGGCAGAAGTTGGAACCTACAAAAGGCTATTCAGTCCCAGTTGATTAATATAATACTTTGGGGTTAAGTAGCTGTGATAGATAAATACATAAGGTGGTCGCAGTGCTAAAGTGACTTTTCTGTTAAATAAGAAACAATATGCTGAAACTTTCTTCCATGAATATGAGAAATGTGTAAAAAATATTGGATTTGATAATACTGTATCGTTGAACTTATGACTTACCATGTTATTGAATTGAAAGATCTGTCTAATGTATATAAATACTTGGGACCGTCAAAAGTTTTATTTATGTTTGCCTTTTGGAATGCAATAAAATACTTTTAACATAAATACATATTAAAACATATTGAAACACAGTGTTATATTTGCATATGTTAGAGCTAGTAATTTCTGCAGCAATAGGAACGTATTAACAGCTCAAATTTTTTTTTATAAATAAAATACATATAATTCTATTTTAAAAAATTAATAAAAAATAGTCCAAATACGAAAAAATAAAAATAAAAAAAATTAAAAAAGGTCCAAGATGTATAAATCCAGCTGAAGTAGTTGCAGGTTATCCGGGAGCAAAGTGAGGTCAGAGGCTGCAGAGTCCGGATGCCTAAAGGAAAAAGAAAAAAATACAGGTGCACCAAAAAACTGCTGCTTAAACAGGGCTCATATAGGAAGTGTGCTCACCGTGTATCTCAGGCTGGTATATCAAATGGGGGTCTGTTAACACGTTTCGGCCTGGGGGGGGGCCTTTATCAAGACTATTCCAGCACTCAGAATGACTAAGATATTTAAAGGCTAGTTCAGTCTATCAGGGAAGAGGGGGTGTGGCAAGCTTTGGTGCCATTTAGGAACATTTATGACATCCAAGTTAGTGGTGGCCATCTTTAAAATGGGCAAACAGGTAAAATTATGGGCAATTTAAAATCAATGTTCCGAATATTTGGCAACCATCTATAAAGTGGGCTAATAGATGTTATTATGGACAGTAGCATTTTACAATAACTGTGTGTCGTATCTTTATGTGAATCAGGAAGACCACAAAAAATACTTACTAGGGTTACGAAATATGTATATCAACATATGTCTGCACATTATGGATCATTCTATAGTAAAACTGCTTATATATAAGCAAAAAATGAGTGTTAAGTCTGTGCATATTGCAGTTATATTAGCAAAAGGGTACCAGAGGATACATATGAAGCAGCATGTTCAATAGGTTTTCAACACTGGCATAATGCATATTGCCAAACTCATAGCTGCAATTAGACTAAATATGGTCCATATGTTTCAGTTACATGTTAGAACCAGCCTGAGAGGTGAAGCACACTTTTACATATTGGATATGGCCAATAGTTATATTGTGGCCATGGCTATACAAAAAAAAATACACATATGGACTGGAAATAAAGTTGAATATAGTAAACACTATTGTGGATGATAATATCTACAGAAACAACCTACACCAAAGGGAGGAACAGTTTAAGACTAAGAGAACTTGGGCAAAAGCTCATATATATTATGTGTGTGTAAAGGCCACTCTGAGACATCTCACCATGGAAACTATTTCCTAAGTCTATGGATATAGATAATTATTATTATTATCGGTTATTTGTAGAGCGCCAACAGATCCCGCAACATTATTATATATATAGATATAAATATCTCCCTAGTGTAATGTGTCCAAGAGTAGGGTATAATAAACCAGAGAGGAAATAATAATCGTTAGTACATATGTTATTTGCTAGGGCATATGGATAAAGTCTATGTATTACCTAATTATCAATGCAGAGTGTATTTTATACCCAGATGAAATGGAATTAAAAACCTACATATAGATTGCCTCTACTGTTATTAAGAAATGTATATTATAAGGGATATGTTATAAGAGGTGTGCCACTTCAAAGTCTGCATTTAGACCTTTGGGGTATAGACAATCTAATTCAAAGATCCACTTATATTCATTCAGCAAAAGGTTTTTTTCAAAATCCCCTCCGCTCCAGTTTTTATGTACTTTTTGTAAGCCTATATATTTGAGGGCATTGGTGTCGGCATTATATGTTTTTCCCAAAAATGTTTATATAGGGGTACTTCATCTTTATTACCTTCTATTTTCAAGAGGTGTTCCCTGATCTGATCTCTTAGAGGCCTACAGATCTGTCCTACATACTGTAGGCCACAGGAACATTCTAGTAGATAAATAATACCTTCATCTTTGCAGCAGATCATCTGATGTACTTTGAATTTTTCTTTTGTTACAAATGACTGGACAGTTTGGGTCTTAATGTCATGCTTACATGCTTTTTTTCGTATTTGGACTATTTTTAATTAATTTTTAAAAATATCATTATATGTATTTTATTTATATATTTTTTTTGAGCTGTTAAATGTTCCTATTGCTGCAGCAATTACCAGCTCTAACATATGCAAATTTAACACTGTGTTTCAATATGTTTTAATATGTATTTATGAGATACATATACTCATTTTTATATTTGTAAATTATATTTGTAAATTAAAATAGTATTACCAGGTAATACTTAACAGTAAGCCTTGCTACCTGAACTTATTAAATATCACCTGTGACACATAAACCATGTGTATCCGGTACTAGATCCAGTACTAGATATGATTTAAAGTTACACTTCAATTCCTATGTGAAACAACTTTCCACACACTTTAAGCACTTTATACAACTTAGTTATTATTCCTATCTCCTAATTTAATGTTCTCATTCACTTGTACTGATTTGTAATAGTATCCTTGATTGCAACTTTTTAACCCCTTTCTTTATGTAACTTTATGTGATTTTTTTCACACAGAGAGATTTGTTACTTGAGCTGCAACTCAAAATGTTACAGTTTTTTTTATCACATTTTTGATCGCATTTCTGATCCACTGTATCTCATTTTATGATACAGCTTACATTGATATACACAACTAGCACACTATATGCTTTTTTAAATTGGACATTTTTAAAAACATTGCAGCACACTTCCTGTACTTTAAAACTTTGCAGCACACTTCCTGCACTTTCATATAGGGTTTATGCATCTACGCCGCACTCAAGCCACCCTCTTTTGAAGGAGGCGCTCCTTTCCAAATACTTGAGTTTACCATTTGAGCCAGCTACCCTATGTAACCAGTGTAAGGGGTTGTGGTCAGTAATCACTGTAAACTGGCATCCATACAGATAAGGCTGTAGCTTTTGCAAGGCCTAAACTATAGCAAGGCACTCTTTTTCCAAAGTTACGTATGCCACTTCTTGTGGAAGTAATTTCCTGCTGAGGTACACAATTAGGTGCTCTTCACCTTTCTTATCCACCTGACTCAGAACGGCCCCTAGCCCATAGTTAGAAGCATCCATTTAAACTATGAATCTCCTGTGAAAGTCAGGTGCCTGTAGCACAGGGGAATCAGTAAGGCAATTTTTAAAGAATTAAAAGCCCTGTCACACTCAGGGGTCCATTTAACTGTTTGAGGTAGTTTTTTTTGTAAGGCCTGTTAGTGGTTTGGCTATGGTACTATGGTGTGGCACAAACTTTCTATAGTACCCTGCAGTACCCAGGAAGGACATAACCTGTTTCTTTGTCTTAAGGGTAGGCCAGGCCATTATGGCTTCAGTTTTACTTGACTCTGGGTGCAGTATCCTTCCTCCCACCAGGTGACCCAAGTACTGAACCTCCCCCATGCCCAGCTGACACTTATCTGACTTTATCGTTAGCCTAGCAGTGGATATTCAGTACAATACACTGGCTAAATGTGTGAGGTGTCCCTCCCAGGTATCACTGAACACTGCAATATCATCCAGGTACGCAACAGCATGCCCCTCTAGCCCCTCCAACAAGTGGTTAACTGTGTGGCAGGGGCATTTTTCATCCCAAAGGGCATCACCTGGAATTCATACAACCCAAAAAGAGTGATAAAGGCAGACATCTCTTGTGCTTCTGGGGTCATAGGGATCTGCCAGTATCCCCTGCTAAGATCCATGATGCTAAGAAATTTGACCCCTGCTAGTCTGTCCAATAGCTCATCTATGTGAGGCATAGGATAAGCATCAAATTCAGTCACTAAATTTAGTTTTCTGTAATCCACACAGAACCTAGTGGTTTTGTCCTTTTAAGGGACTAGTACTACTGGGGAGGCCCAGGGGCTGTGGGACTTGCAAATCACTCCCAGCTCTAGCATTTCCTCTATCTCCTTTTTTATGTCTGCACTGATCTGCAAGGATACCCGGTAAGCTGTTTGTCTGAGGGGATGGTGATTCCCAGTGTCTACATGATGTGTGACTAAGTGTGTCCTGCCAGGCTTCCCTGTGAATGCTCTGTAGTAAGGCCTAAGCATCTCAGACAGCTGATGCCTCTAATCCCCAGTTAAGTGGGCACTAAACTGGGCGGCTTCTAGGGTGTTGGTTTTTCTGGTTGGGGCCAGTAAAACAACAAGGGGGTCTGTCTCATGCTCTTCCCCAGGCAAACTACACACAGTTAACACAGTGGGTTCTCTGTCATAATAGGTTTTTATCATATTTACATGATAGATTTTTTGTCTTTTACCCTCCTCATCCAGAGACACCACATAGTTTACATCATTCATTCTCTTTAGGATAGTAAATGGAAACCCCCCCAGCAGCCTGTAATTTGTTCTGTCTTATGGGTATTAAGACAAGCACTTTCTGTCCCACATCATACACCCTCTCTATGGCAGTCTGGTCATACCATTGCTTCTGTTTAGACTGGGCAACCTTAAGGTTTTCCTGTACCTCCCCCATTAGGCTATGCATTCTGTCCCTGAACCTTATTACATAGTCCACTACAGAGGTCTCTTGAGTGCCCAATTTTCATTCCCACTCCTCCCTGATCAGATCAAGGGGGCCACGCACTTTGCGCCCATGTAGGAGTTCAAAGAGGAAGAAACCAGTGGATTCCTGGGGCACCTCCCTATAAGCAAATAGGAGGTGCGGCAGGTAATGCTTCTAGTCCTTCCCCTGTGACTCCACAAAGGTGTTGATCATCCGCTTCAGGGTCCCATTAAACCTTTCACACAAGCCATTGGTCTGGGGGTGGTATGGTCTAGTCACTAGTTGTTCCACCTGTACCTTTTTACAGAGACTCTGCATCAGGCTAGACATAAATTGGGTGCCCTGATCAGTTAGCATTTCCTTAGGGAAACTTACCCTTGAAAAGATACCTAATAGAGCATCAGCCACTTTATCAGCCCTGATAGAAGACAGGGCCATAGCCTCTGGGTAGCGAGTTGCATAATCCACTATAGTCAGAATGAATCTTTTCCCTGAACTACTTGGGATAGCTAGGGGCTCTACTATATCCACAACCACCCTCGCAAAGGGCTCAGTCACTATGGGAAGGGGAATTAAAGGGGCACGACCCACCTCTCCAGGTTTTCTGGCTTTCTGACATGCAGGACAGGAGCGAAAATAATTATCAACATCAGTACCCATCCCAGGCCAATAAAAGTGATGGGGCAACTGGGCTTTGGTTTTCTGTACCCCTAGATGTCCTGCCATAGGAATTTCATGGGCCACTCCCAACAGTTGCACTCTAAACTGTTTAGGTACCACTAACTGTCTCTCAGCCAACCAGGGATCCTGTCTCTCCACAGGAATGGACTCCCGGTACAACCTCCCTTTATCCCAGTATACTCTCTCTTTATCAGAGTCAGCAGGAAGTTGCCTAGCTAGGCCCCTGATCTTCTCTAATGTGGGATCTGTCCCCTGGCCAATTATGAATTGCTGTGCTGTGTGAGGCCCCCCAACCTCTCTATCTGTTTTCTACCCTGGGTCCTCGGGCTGAAGCACCCCCTGCTCCCTAATCTGGGAAGACTGCTGTCGGGTCACCACTGATACTGAGGGACCCTTCCCCTCTGGCACTTCTTCCAAACACTCTAGGTACTGAGGGATGATTGGTTCAAGTTCTTCAAAACAGAAAAAAACGGAGCACAGATAAAGCAATCAAATAGCATTTATTTAGCAGCAGGTAAAACAAACAAATACAAGTATAATTTCAAGTACAAGAAGAACGCTATGACGCATTTAGACTTTACGCCATCATCAGATACCTAAGTATTGGCTCATACTTGTTAGCTTATATAGGCACCTGTTTATACTGATTGGGTACGCCTAGTGATCACTGGAAAAACACACCCTCCTACATATTAACCCTATATTATCCCTAATACTATACTGAAAAGTAAAGGACATCCAAAAAATATCCCAGTATGAGCACAAATGCATTAAAGAATTCCTTTTACTATATATAGAAAAAAAATATTTCTTAAACTTTGTTTTGTTACAGGTGTATGTTCCAAAAATGTGTGTGTGTGTATATATATATATATATATATATATAATTATACATCTACAGTATTCTATATACAAAGATCTCCTAGCATGTCATACCAAAAAGTAACAAAAATACTTATACAATAAACGACTTTATGGCTTTTTACTTGTCAGAATTTTGAAAAAACACTGTAACTTAAGTTCAGAATTTAAGATATTAAAGGTACACTGCCAGAATTCTCTGGATATCCATTACATCCTTCACATATAATAGTGATACTATTAAAATGGCATGGTTTATCAATAAGTAAACCTAAATCTTAAGTATTAGGGGAAGGGGTATAAATATTCATTCATAAACCAAAAAGCTTCTACTTCCAAACATTGATAATATCTGCCTCTGTGTTAAACCCATGAGGCAATCTTGTATGTAAAACAAAAATCCAGAAAGCTTCCCTTCTGGATAAAAGGCTATCAAGATTTCCACCCCTTTCTGGAGTCCTGACTTTGTCTATAATCAGCCATTTGAAGGTGTCAACATGGCCGTTATGTTTCTCTATAAAGTGTTCTGCAAGGGCAGAGCATAGAATCAATAAAGATATATCATTCAGGTGCTCTCTGATTCTTACCCTTGCCTCCCTGGTGGTCATGCCCACGTACTGCATCTTGCATTCAATGCACTGAGCCAAAATAGACCACATATTTAGTTCTGCAGTTAGTATAACTTGTGACATCATAGACCTTTTGTGTTGCACAGGACTGGAATTGCTTTGCTACCCATGCATGGCCACATGCCTTGCATGTATGATTACCACATTTATAGTGGCCTTTACAAGTGAGCCAATTACTTTTGCTCAAAGTATTTCTCTTTAACCATACTCGGAGAAAGGTAATTTCCCAAAGTACGGTTTCACTTGGGAACAAAGCAACACCCCTTCCTGATTAGATTTCATCATATAGGTCATTGTCACTCTTTAAGATTGGTAAATGTTTCTTAACAATATTTTTAATTTGTTCATACTGACTACTGAATGTGGTGATAAAAGTAAGCTTTTCTCTGTCAGTAAATCCTTCCTGACTATCTCCAAAACTTGAGTAAAAGCATTGTCTATCATTTAATGATTATAACCTCTTTGAATAAATCTATCCCTTAGGTTCTGACTTTCTTCCAAAAAGACATCATGTTCTGAACAATTGCGTTTAAGTCTCATATATTCACATTTGATAATCCCAAAGCCTGTATGCTTTGAATGCGCACTTTTGGCATGCAGAATTGTATTCGATTGAAGCGGCTTACGATACAACTCACTTTCAATTCTGCCTTTAAGTAACAAATCCAAATAAGCAATTTCCTTAGGATTAGTCATATGTGTGAATTGCAGGCCTGCTGCATTGTCATTCAGATAGTTTACAAAATCTTCCACTTCTAAGGCTGTACCACTCCAAACAAAGACCAAATCATCTATGTATCTGTGATAAATTTGATACAGTTACTGTATGGGTTATTATCCCCATAGACGTGAGACAGCTCCCACCAACCCATAAACAGGTTGGCGTATGAGGGGGCAAATGTTGCCCCCATAGCTGTTCCACGTCTCTGGAGATAATATTCACCATCAAAGAGAAAATAGTTGTGGTTGAGAAGGAAAGTGAAAACTAGGATCACATAATCTTTAAAATGATCATCAAAGTTAGTAAATTTGGCACTCCCTTATCATGTGGGATTGCAGAATACAATCCCACAACATCTACTGTAACCCAGGTATAACCTTCCTACCAAACCTCTTCATCCAAAAGTCTCAGGAGATGTTTAATGTCTCTTATATAACTGGGAATCAGCTTGAATAACGGCTGTAAAAAAGGAGTCAACCCATGTTGACAGTTTTTCCAAAAGAGACCCAATTCCTGAGACTATTGGTCTTCCCCTGATATCCTCCAGGGACTTGTGTATCTTAGGCAGATGGTGAAAATTTGGAACCACAGGTTCCTTTTCATACAGAAATTCAATCTATGAAACTTTCCTTCCTACCATCATCCAAAATGTGATACACAAGCCACTGGAAGGCACATGTAGGGTTATTAGGCAGTTTACAGCACACCTGGTTGTCCTCTATCTGTCGCTTGGCTTCTCTAATATAATCACTCATCCACATCACCACGATATTCCCTCCTTTGTCTGCCTGTCTATATACCACTTATTCTCTCTCCTTAAGTGTTTTAAGGGCCTCCCTTTGTGTGAAGGTAATATTTGATTGAATATTTTTAGTTGGTAAGAGGCTATGCAAACTCCTAAGATCTGTTTCAACACGATGATGAAACGTCTCAAGCACCAACAGACTATCATTCTCATTCTCTCTCCCTGTCAGGGCATTCACAGTGCACTGCAGACATGTCTAGTTCAGGTAAAGGCTGCGTCACACACACACCCTGCCCCCCTCCCCTTCAGCACATATCTGGGCATAGTTACAAGCGGTCCCTTGTACATTAGGACCCATATCTGGTTTACCTATGTTACAGGTATCATGGTCAGGTATATACTGTGATAATAACCTACCCAAATCAGTACATAGAAATAAATTTTGTTAGGAATATTATCTGACACTCCCACATCTCTTAACCCTCTTTCTGCTCCCCAATCTAGATACACTCGTGCCATAGGCACTGCAGGCTGTACTCCCCCAATCCCTTTTACTGCTAGAGTTTTTCCAGGGATAATGTCCTCAGAGCTCACTAGCTCTGGACGCACAATAGTCACTTCTGCACCCGTGTCCCGAAGCCCCAATGTTACCTTATCTCCAAAAGTCACAGGTTGTAAGTTCTCATTGTTACTTTCCTCTGGCTGGGTCACAAACAAAACAGAAGTTGGTAATCCTGAGGAGTGTCCTCCCCCTGCTGATGCTGAATGTTTCTTCCTTTCTGGGCAGTTAGTGCTGATGTGACCCATTTTGTGAGAAGCAAAACACTTGTAGGTATCTCCCTGCCCAGGTGCAGCACTCGCTCTTCCTTTCCCAGAGGGAACAGACACACTAGACAAAGGCACAACAGGCTTTGTGAAGGGGGGTCATGCAGCAGCTCCTTTCCAAGTGGATGCCCCCTTAACAAAGGATTTTCTCCCATTTACTGGTGACCTGTTGGCTGTGTCAAAATCTGTCAGCTCACCCGCCTCCAATGCTGTTTTGGGTCTCCTGTCAAGGACCCATTCCTGTACCTCTGCTGGGCACAGATGTACAAATTGTTCTTTAAGCATTAAATCTTCCAGTTTCTCCATAGTGGCAATATTTAGCCCTCTGATCCACTGTTTAAAGGCTGTCATCAGGTTTCCAACAACCGCAGTATAGCGCTCTGATGTACCCCTCTGCAGAGTACAGAATTTCTTTCTGCCACTCCAGGCAAGCCTGTGACTTAGTTCAGTGGGTGCAAGGGTTAACAACACTCTCTAATCTGTAATAGATTTAGATAAAATGCCCCAAACTCCCCTTTACTGCCACTCAAACTAAATAAGCTGCCAGAACTTATGATTTATTGACAGGGAAACACTAAGAAAAAACCCAGACTTACACATTGACTCTCAGAATACAATTTAGCAAAAAAATAACCCAAAATCACAGTACTAAAACTACCAATCTCTTTCAGTAACGTGGTTCAAATATTAGACAAACGCAGAAACTTAATAATTGAATATTTATTATGCCAAAAAAATATGCACAATGCATTATTAATAAAACGATGTTCACAAGTACGTAGAATTAAACACAAGCAGTTTTAAAATGAAAAGGAGAAATAACCTTATACTTTGCTAGTCTTTGTATATGTGCCAGGGAGGTTGGCAGGAAAAGATGGTCCCTCACTCTGTTGGTATACAGCCTCCCATGTAAGAATGAACACTTGAAAATGTCAAAACACACATTTTTATACCTCTTTCCAGGGTATCAAATGGCTTGACCCACCCTCTTTCCAGAGGCTAGGAAACCCCTCTCTTTTATGACAGTCAATAAAGTTCTGAGTCTTTGCCTGAAAGTATAGAACACCTTATAATTTCTGCTATGTACATCTATTTCATACACACAGAAAGACAATCTCTTAGTGATGTTGTGAGAATTAGTTTGGTACCAAATATGACATGGTTGTCATATTTCCCTCATCTATTGTCATAAAATGTTTAAAAGCATATACATCTCACTGAGTCTCATTTCTCTTAGCCCTTCCCCTCAGCCTATTTATCCAGCACACACCCTAATACAGGTGCTTAGTAATTTTGTTAGTTGCTCTACTGCTAACAACGAAGCACTGAGCTCTCTCCTACCAAGGATACTAACTTTGAGTATCAAATAGATCGCATTGCAAACTCTCCTACTCCTGAGTGGTTCCATACTATTTCAAACTTCAATTTCCACGGAGAATCTTCTACTGATTATTTGTCATTTGCAAGTACTTGACTTCTATGTAACAGTTGTTACGAATCTGGACTGACAAGCTACACTTAACTTTGGCTGCAGCTGCAGCCTGGATATTGGGTAAATCTCTAACTCTGTTGATCTATGTGATTGTTTGCACCATTTTCAAGTATCTTCATTCAGAGTCCCAGTGTATTGCCTGTGAGAAATTCTTACCACAACGCATCTCACTGCAGAAATTCGACTGTCAGTTTAATCAGGTAGGCAAATCAGACCGCTACAGATTTCACACAGACTTTGAAGCTGTTCTCACCTAACCACCACTACCGGACCCTCCTTTGGGAATCTGAGCTTCTCAACTTAGACAAACCAAAGGAAACACAAACAGCACTTTTCCTCTGAACAAAAACCGCCTAAATGTTTTTAGCACACAGGCTAAAGAGCTTTAGCTTCTAAATCATGAGGTATTCATGACACAGGCCTTGATGCATAAAATACCATCTGGGTGGCAACCCTTGTCTACAGAGATATAATTTTACTTAATTGATGAGGCCCTTACCGGCTAAAATGTATATCAGGGGTTTCCACCATTTAATATGTAATATGCTGGTGTTTTAAATTTTCATACTGATAAACTTCAGAACACCAGAGGGGGGAAATACAGTATTTATGTTTATGGACTTTATTAACAATTTGGAATGTGAATATTTTGCGTATAAATGCATTAGGAAGGAGTATATCTCTTTCTTATAGGACCAGTAAATACAGTCGATTTGCATAATCAACAAATGCATGATATATGTTTTCTGACAGATTTCAAAGTTATGTGTAATTCTTCTCATCCTGTGTCATGTGACACCCATCAGCCAATCACAAATGCCTATACATATATTCTGTGCATTCGTGCACATGCTCAGTAGGAGTCAAAAAGTGTAAATATAAAAAGAATGTACACATTTTGTCAATGGAAGTAAATTGGAAAGTTGTTTAACCCCTTTCTATGGGGGTGCTGTTTTCAAAAGTGCGGTCTCGCCACCAGCAGCATGACCATGCAATTTTAGCAAGCCTTCTGTATGGAGGGAGGGACTAATAGCTTGTGGCAAGACCGGCGCTATTATAGCCAAACAATCCCTTAACAACCAGCGATATACAGGGTAAGTAGCAGCCATTAAGAAGTTAAAATTGCATGCTCTATCTGAATCATGCAAGTTTAATTTTGACCCCTTTAAGTCAAGAGGTTCACTCTCTCCTTAACCCTAAACACTTCTCAAACACTAACCCTTAACTCTAAACACAGCTCTAACACTAACCCTTAACTCTAAACACAGCTCTAACCACAAAATCATGAGCACTATTGTGGGTGGTTTCATCAGTATAACCAGAACATGTTACACTATTCTACAATATTCACAGATCTCAGTGTTTAATGTTTAGCACTTAAGCAAAAATGAAATTGCATTCAACAAACACTAATTGACATTACATTTAATACATGTCTGACTAACAGAGATGGTGCCAACTGCTGAGAAAATGTATTAAAAATTGACAAAAAGATTTTGTACACTTAGGTAAAGCTGAAGATGACTATACTGTTACATCCATGTTAGGTCTTAAACATAGACAATGGGGCCAATTGATCAAACAGTCAATTGGCCCCAATGCATCTGTTTCCGCGGGAGCCTTCAGGCTCACCGGAAACAGGAGTTAGGAAGCAGTGGTCTTAAGAACACTGCTCCTTAACTTGTACACCAATTCTGAGGTGGCGGACAGCAATCCGCCCGATCGTGTACGATCGGGTTGAGTGACACCCCCTGCTAGCAGCCGATTGGCCACAAATCTGCAGGAGGCGGCATTGCACAAACAGTTCACCAGAACTGCTTGTGCAATGTTAAATGCCGAGAGCGTATGCTGTCAGCATTCAGCAATGTCTGGTGGACATGGTCCACTACACCGGATCATGTCCACCAGACATTGATAAATCGGCCCCAATGTATTTACACAAAGACCTCCCTTATATACCCTAAACCACTCTCATACCGGAGCAAAGAAGAAAGGGTATTTGCTCTTTAAATCCATTTGAACAACGCAAAAGGAAAAGATAGAATCAAAATAACATAAAAGTTTCACAATAGCAAAATATTTGAATCCACATAAGTTGTGCCAGTGAAAATGAATGTGATAAAACCAATAAAAATGTATTTATGAAATGAGTTCATAACATTTTATAAATAAAACATTACTAGCTACTCACAATGCATGGTTTAAAATCTTAGTTAAAAGTCAGTTGAATTAGGTAAAAAAAGAGAAATGGAATAGTTCCAGAAATAACAGTGCATCCAGCCAAGTCAAGCAGATTACTTAAAGTTACATAGGAAAATAAGAAACTATTAGAACTTGTTGCAGGAATGTTTATAAATTATCAGTGGCTTCAAAAGAAATCATGTTTTGTTTCTTATATTAAACTGTTTATTAAGTTGTTGGCTCTGAACTGAAAATTTCTCAGGTGTAATACAGTTAGAATGATTTTTTTTATATAAGCAGCTGAAGAGAAAAGTAACTCAGGGAATATTATTACAGATAATTAAACTTTAGGCAACAATACAGCTAGAAAGACTGCTTGGTTTGTTGTATAACATTAGCAGCAAAGTAAAGAATAGTACTAACATCACTTTAAATATTACTGCACAGATGTTACCTAGAATGAGGTGTTTTATGTTTCCAAACTTTAACAAGTAACTGGTTGATAAGGACAACTGACACAGATTTTTTTTTTAAGCTCAGGAATATCCATTTTTCTAAAAAGAAGCACTGTATTGTGTTTTTAAACATTCTATTTTAGATGGAATAAAGAAAATATTTGAGCAGCATGTCCCTTTAAAGTTTAAGGGGTATAATCTGGGTGATCCATGTAAACTATGTAATGATACAGGCAGGATGTAGTAGGCATTATGGGTTGGTGTGGGGCATTCTGGTTGGCATTGGGTGTTCCAAAGTTACACAGAAACTGGGACATTAAAAGAGATAGAAAGAACAGGAAGACTGATTTATCTCCTAGTTTAATCTTCACACAATTTTGAGGATTGTATATTATGGGATAGATGTCAGTCACACTGCAGTTGGTAGCAACAGGGTCTCTACCTGTCTCTCAACTTGCAGTTGTCAATTGAGGCTATTTTGAGATCAGAAAGGGACATGATCCATTTGTATGCTTTATTACATCTAGAAGAGGGTATTTTCAATTTTTTTATTTATACTTATAGGAAATATCCCTGCCCACTAGTAGATTTGTTGCCAATGTGTATATGAGCCAGTGAGCAGTTTGTTTCTAGGTATGAACTGTGCACAAACACACATCTCAGGCTAGTTTCAGTATTAGCTTCATCAGCTTTCAAGTAACCTTTTTTCATACAAATATAATTTAGCATGTTTATTTGCTGCATTTTTTCAATGCATAATAAAGTTTTTTGAGTTTAATGAACTGCAAAGTGAAAGAATACAAATACAAGCAACAAAACAGTAATAGTGACAGGCACCTGCATTCCATTTCATCCGAATTCTCACTTTCATTGTCTTGTATGGCTCTTCAAAAGCCATTCCAATCCATTTGAAAACCCAATGGTAACACTGTAGCTTGAAATGGGAGAATTAGTAGTAATAGTAGTTCCTGTTCATGAAATATTTTGAACAGATCTTCCCATTATCTTCAGACTTTTTGTAATTCAACAGACTATAAAATGCCTGTATACAAACAGATTAGGCACTCGTCGTCAATATTAATTAGCTGCCATGTTTTGCTTTTGTATGCCTTCTTGTAGATGTTCAGAAACCACTGTAACAATCCCTTGAAATACCCCTTCATAAGCCTAATTCTATAGTTGTTATGTGTTTACCCAAACTGAATGAAAAGCAAAATGTTCCAGTTTTATATAGTATCTGTAATTTAGGTGTCTCAAACGGACATGATACTCATGGTACTGTATGTGCCAACATTTAAACATGTTAAACATCCATTTTCAGGAAAAGGGCTAAGTAAAAGATGTTTAAATATAAAGTTAAAATAATAGTGAATATTCGCTGTACCCATGGACAGCGCTGCGCAATATGTTGGCGCTTCATAAATAAAGTATAATAACAAATTACTTTCCTGGGACTCCTTAATGACTGAAAACTCTGAAAGAAGTTGGTATATTCAGCATAGGTGCACATCCACCCATTTAAGTCCACTCTTTCATGGCATATTTGTATATGCTTCTGTCTGCCAAATATACTTACATAGCTTCTAATAAGATTGGGATAAACATCTCGCAATAATATGAGGTTATATTTGTGCTGCAAAAACAAATATACTTCTATCTGCTAAATATACTTACATAGGTCAAATAAAATTGGGATTAACATCTCGCAATAATATTGACTTATATTTGTGCTGCAAAAACAAATATACTTCTATCTGCTAAATATACTTACATAGTTCAAATAAAATTGGGATTAACATCTCGCAATAATATTGACTTATGTTTATGCTGCAAAATTTTTTTTGCTTTAATAAAATGCCTTTAAATGAAATGGGATCTTAGTCACACAATATGATCATATTCTGCTAAGCCAGTCCCCTTTGGTTACTGCACGCCCAGGTGTGTTCCTGATAAATATACTTAATAAGCTAGAAAGCTTCACACTGTGTAGACATGACTTGCTGCAGTGTGGAAACTGGTTAGTATAGGACCAGTCTTTATGGGACACCTTGTAAGTGGTGACTGGCTTAGCAGAATATGATCATATTGTGTGACTAAGATCCCATTTCATTTAAAGGCATTTTTTTAAAGCAAAAAAAATTTTGCAGCATAAACATAAGTCAATATTATTGCGAGATGTTAATCCCAATTTTATTTGAACTATGTAAGTATATTTAGCAGATAGAAGTATATTTGTTTTTGCAGCACAAATATAAGCCAATATTATTGCGAGATGTTTATCCCAATCTTATTAGAAGCTATGTAAGTATATTTGGCAGACAGAAGCATATACAAATATGCCATGAAAGAGTGGACTTAAGTGGTTGGATGTGCACCAATATTTTTTGTTGTTTTGTAATTGTTTTGGTCACTTTGGTAGCACTCCCACAATATGTGTGTTAAGATTAAACAGTCCTTTTGTGGTGTGCGTAACCAAAAAACCCCTTTGTTATATTCAGCATAGGAACACCCCTTTTTAAAAATAAATAAATAAAAAATAAAAACGCTGTGATACATTTTAAAAATTCTCTTTTAGATGGAACACAGAAAATGTGCCACTTTAACTATGTTAATTAGCAGCACTTTTAATAGATTATATTGGCATACTGTGTTATAACACAGGCTATATTATGTGTGGTGTAATAAAACCGTATAAAAGGTAAACTTTATAGTGCTACACTGAATGAAAACAGAGAAGAAAATAAGAATATAAATGAAACTATCACTTATATTAAAGCATGTGTAAGAGTTTTATTTGCAATGGATAATAAATTAATATTTTATGAATTGCAGTGGGAGGATAGAAGATTTAGGAGCAGTTTGACAAACTATTACACTAAGTAAAGGGAAACAGAGGAAAGGCAGTTAGGCTAGAGCATGTACGTTAATGGATACCTGAATCATTTTATCATAAGTAGCATATGGGCTTAGAATTTTAGGCTGTATAGAGAACATGTAAAAAAGAACTATTGGTTTGTATCTGAGAAAAAAAAACAACTTTATATTTCACTGTATTTAGATTTTTATATTTGATTTCAGTTTATTTGATTTTTACTTTTGGTGTTTTTTTTTTTCTTTTTAGGAAGACATTTTGTGTTTGGGGTATAAATATTCCATAGAAGACAGTAGCCACAGCTCTTTTGTTTAAAAAAGTGTTTTGTTTTTTTACTTTGTACTGAGTAAAATTTTTTGAATTGATGTTTTTTAATATTCTATTTTTATTACTGATATACGTTCAAATGGTACTGAATGTGTTTTACTTATAATATTGCAACCGTACTATAAAAAAAGTGTTATTACTATAGAACACGTTGGTTACAGTGCAGTCGCAAGTAAAACACATTCCAAAAAACGTTTTACACAGTGCAAAGTTAAAAAAACACACTTTGAAAGAGCTCCGCCTACTGTCTTCTATGAAATATTAGTATCCCTAACACGGAATCTTCTTCCTAAAAAGAAAAAAAATCATGTAAAAAGTTAAAAAATGTTTAATTTAATCATGAAAAGTCTTTGTTTACATATTATACAATTATATTTTAAAATATAATACATACATATAATGCAGTGTACGCACATGTTTAATATACACCCACATCCCCAATAGGTTTATTATTAAGGTGTTTTTGTTTTCTTTATTAACAATGTTGATCACAGACATAGAGAATACATAGGTATAAGTTTCATGGACATTACATGGAAATAGCCTGTATTTTAATGTGGAAACATCTCTGGAAGTTTCTAATTTTACAGTGAAACTTAGTTTACATACGTATTATTTGAACTATTACTACACAGAAACCATTTTTTTATTTATTAAACACATAATGTATTGTAAACATGCTTTGAATAAAGGCTCCTGCTCACTGCCAAGATCTGAGATCACTGGTGGTGTGGGCGGCTAGAGATCCCTATAGAAGGGACATCATCACTTATGGAGATAGCGTCAGCCCACTTTTTTATAAAGTATCGCTGGACCTAAGGATTACGAAACAAAAAAGGCCATTGCTCATGGGTATGACAATCCTTTTATCATCAGGCTTTTAAAGTGTACAGCAGGGAAACCGATGTGTATTTCTTAATATACTAAACAGTAAGTCGAAGGGGGAAATAATATATTAAAGGACCACTAAACATTGTAGAATAGCATAATCAAGCAATGTATAATAAAGAGACAATGCAAATGCACTTAGTTTGAAGTAGTAGATTTTTTTCTGACAAATGTCAGCGTTAGTTCCATTTGCCTTCCTAATGCATCATATGACAGCCAGCAGCCAGTCACAAAATGCATATACCTTTTATCACAACTTCAAATTATACCCAACTTGCTGTGCTGTCTAATGTGGCACTGGCAACACCCCGCAGGAGAGAACGGTTGTTGAGAGGAAGTAGGAGGAGAGATTTGACCTCTCACCTGTACTTTGATATGCTGCACAATATCTGCTGGCTGATGTAGGGCAGAGCAGGGATACAGATTGCACGGCATTACAGACCTCCCAACTGTCCCTTTTTAAGAGGGACAATCCTTGATTCAGAACTCTGTCCTGCTGTCGCTCTGAGTAAAATTTCACTATTTGCAGAATTTCCCTTTGCCCCACCCACAAACTACACAGACACACCTAACAACCTCCCAGACACACCCACAACCCGGCCCCCTAACCACACATGACTCCACCTTTCCCAGGCCCCCATAAACATACTGAGTCCTTGATACTCAGCCACAAATGGTGGGAAGTATGGGACAAGTTCATGTTGAGTCTACTTGCTGTGCTGCATAGGGAACTGCTTGGAGAACTCTTTGATGTAGCACAGCAGAAATACAACCCTGCAACCTGCATTAATAAAATGTTCCCTTGCATTAGGATTGTACACATTCTGCTTAGCCCTGCACACATCTAAATTGGCTGCTATGCCCCCTCCCGAGCACTTGGACCTTGGTGCCACTGCATCTGCTGCACCAATGTTAGTTTTGCCACTGTGAAGAAGATATGTGAAGAAGAGATGCTGAACATGTGCCAACAGGTCAGCACTGGAACATAGATTACAATATGATGGCACCCATGACTAGAGGGAGGCAGGGAATAACCTCAATACTATGCTTATAAAATGTATTTAGTGTTTAATGTCCCTTTAATATTATTAATGAGATTTACCTAAGATATGTAACAGTTGCTTAACTGCAGTGAGCAGTAGTGAGAAAGGGTTTTATATATTTCATCATACAATCTCATCTCTTAACTTTTTCCCTCACAATTTCATTCTCTCTCTTATTTACACTTAACCCAAATCTTACTTAATTTGTTTCACTTCGCTTACACACATGGAATATTTTTTCTGCACCATTCACACCTCTCAGAAACTCACTCTCCTTATCAGCCATCACTGTCTGACACTCCATGGATCCTCAAAAATAAATGAAATTTGCCTACAATCATTTAATCAAATAGTCTTCTTTCATTTCTTTTATTGATCCTTCTCAATAATCCAACTACAAGTGGTGGATTTTAGTAGCAAGTGAGACATCTTAAATGTGAAATGATAAAACACCATGCAAAGATATAGCAACATGTAAAAGTGTAAGGAAAGTTTGCAAAGGCAACCAATAAAGAAGTAAGAATCAAAGTAAGACAGTAGAATGATTAAGAATTCCAAGGTGTATGGATGAACCAACATAAATGAGCCCATGTTGAAGAGATAGGACTCTAACGAAGACTACTTCTTACCTCATATGCAGATAGCTAGATGGGATGATAGGATAGATGACTAATATAATGTACCCATGAAGAAGGTTAAGGGAACAAGAAGTGCAATCAGATAACAAGTACAGAAGATGAGACAAACTAGTGAGTGCAAACACTGCTAACAGGTAACAACAACCTATTTCTTCCAATAAAAATACCTTATTGTTAGCACATTGACCTAGAAGTGTTCTCATCTATTAAACTCTCACTATGAGATACTTTATGGTTCAGTCATTGGTAAACTGCAATCTTAAGCTTATATCTTACTAAAACAATTATATAAGTTTGTGTAGGGTAGGTTCAACTATTTAGTACAAGACAATTTTCATGTGAATTCTGATTAATTGGAATCACTTAGAGGAATTATCAAAGACTATCTAGGAAGAGGAATAAAAAACACAGGTGCATGGAGAAGTCCTTTTATTCAGAGTAGATAGGTGCAGAGTCTAATGGATATTTAAGTTTAAAAGAACCAACTATTGTTTGAGCCTCAGATTTGCAGCCCTATTTAAAATAAAGTGTAGAGGCAAATCTGGTGAAATTTGTTTGAAATATGGTCGCCTACTATTCACACAAAATGGCTGAGGCAACGGGTATGGTGTACGATGTAGCGTATCATGTCCGCTGCACATTGATAAATGCTGACAGCATACGCTGTCTGCATTTATCATTGCACAAGCAGTTCACCAGAACTGCTTGTGCAATATCGCCCCCTGCAGATTGGCGGCCAATCGGCCGCTAGCAGGGGCTGTCAGTCAACCCGATTGTATTCGTTAGGGTTGATTTCTGTCCGCCGCCTCAGAGGAGGCGGACAAGTTATGGAGCAGCGGGCTTTAGACTGCTGCCTCATAACTACTGTTTCCGGCGAGCCTGAAGCCTCGCTGGAAACAAGGGACATCAAGCTCCATTCAAAGCTTGATAATTCGGCCCCATAAAGTTGAAATTTGACATTTAAGTCAATTTAAATACCTTCATACCTACCTGCTGAATAATATTTTGTGCAATATTTAAAGGGACAGTAAAGTCAAAATTAACCTTTCATGATTCAGACAGAGCACATCATTTTAGTCTCAGAAGCAGCAATGAACTACTAGGGCTTGTTAACCACATCTAGTGAGACAATGAGAAAAGCCATATATGTGCAGCCACCAGTCACCAGCTATCCGCCCAGTAGTGCATCACTGTTGCTGAGTTTATCCAGGTATGCTCTTCAACAATGAAGGAATATTTAAAATTGCATGTTCTACCTGAATGATGAAAGTTTAATTTTGATTTTACTATTCCTTTAATACAGCTGTTGGCTGAAAAAGAGAGGTGTTTTCTGAATTAAAAAAAAATGTGTTAAAATATTTGCTTATTTTAAGCACACAAATATACTGATAAATATCACAAATGACTAAAGTCTTGTGCAACAATGACTTGTAATAAACACAGTATACATATTTTTCAAGGTTTTATTTTAGGCTAAATTAATAAATTCCTATAGCATTTAAAAATGAATTTCACATTTAATAAAAAATATACATGAAGCAGTTTTTTTGTGCCATGTAGCCTTTTGCTCATAATCACCATTCATTTAATTATATAAAACAAAGATAATCTAGTGAGCATTCATATATAAATGCATTTTTTTGTTTGTTGTTTAATCTGTGTGTTTTTAAAGGGAACATCCTTGTTTAAATATCTTTTGATGGTCTATAACAGTGCGCTTAGAAGCCCTTGTTCGCAGCATGGAGAGAAGTGTGAGATATTTTTCATACTGAGTGTACAAGGATATCTGTAACGTCAGATGATTAGAAACAGCTGTCAGAGCGATGGGCCATGAGGGAAAAGTTTAAAGTTGTTTTAACAAACACTATCACAGGAAATGGGACTCACAGCACAGTTATGGATACGCAAAGAGACCATGTGAATCAGATGTTGGGTTTCCATGTACTCACCTATGCAGTGATAACAAGGCTACCTAACAAAATAAATAGCAATTCTGTTGCTTTTTTCACAATTTTCTCCGAAAAGAGAAATTTACATTAACAAAGGTCTTGTATTGTCCCAAGGGGGAAAATGCATTAACACAATTTTCTGCATGTGAAAGCATGACCACTGAACATTTAGCACTAAAAGATAATGCCAATACACTCTCATTATATATATATATATATATATATATATATATATATATATATTTATATATATATGTGCAGAGCTGCAATGAAATACATCACTTGAATCTGAACATGACAAGAGTGCTCTGCTATAGACATACCTAGTGTGAAAGGTACAGTTCCTATAGGCTGTACCACTCACTTGCCATAATCTTAGAAAAAAAAGACTTTCTGATTGGGAAGAATTAAAAGCTGGGACAATAATGTAAGTTTTTTTTTATAAAAAATGATTTAGCAAAACTTATGCTAACCCTTGAAGCATAATCTTTACATATACATATATATATAAAGCTGTTTTGCCGATATTACCAATATTAAAGTCAAATTTCAAAATGTCATGATTCAGATAGACGCAGTGGTTGCCAACCGCGGTCCTCAAGGACCCCCAACAGTCCTGGTTTTCATTATAGCTAAACCAGTGCACAGGTGAAGTAATCAGCTGATCTGTAACCAACCTGCTCTCATCCATCAGCTGATTATTTCACCTGTGCACTGGTTCAGCTATAATGAAAACCAGGACTGTTGGGGATCCTTGAGGATCGCGGTTGGCAACCACTGAGATAGAGCATGCAATGTTAAAAAAAACTTTCCAGTTTTCTTCTGTTATCTAACCTGCTTCCCTCTCTTGGTATCATTTAATGAAAAAGCATACCTAGGTAGGCTCAGGAGTAACATTGCATAAATAAGAGCTTGCTGCTGAATGGTGGCTGCACATATATGTCTCTTGTGATTGGCTTACCCAATGTGTTCACCTAGCTACCATTAGTGTATTGCTGCTCTTGTGATTGGCTTACCCAATGTGTTCACCTAGCTACCATTAGTGTATTGCTGCTCCTTCAACAAGAATGCCGAAAGAATGAAGCAAATTTGATAACAAAGTTTAAATGCAGCGCTATTTAAAATTGTATGCTGTATTTGAATCATGAAGAAAAATTTTGGACTTCATGTCCCTTTAAATATAAGCTCAAACAGTCAATTCGAAAAAATACAGTTTGAAATCATCTATTTTAGACTCTTTTATGTGTTGTGATTTGTGTTTAAACTAGTGGTGCTTAATATTTTACCTTGCGGGAAGCATTCATTTTTTTCATAATACTTTAGGCATGTATGCCATTATTTTGACTTGCACAAGTGCCAAAATTTGCCTGGCAATTAGGGATGGGTGAATATTTTACAACATTTGAAAAATAAAATTAATTTTAACACATGCGTTTGTTTTAAATTTCGAATATATGTGCAATATTCTAACATCCGTTTAATGTAATAGTATTTCTGATGCTCTCTTCAACTAGAAGTATTTGAATTGATATATTTGTATCTATTATGTATAATTTTACTAAAAATACCACCAAATGAACTATTGGAATTCTGAATAGTATTTTTTAAATTGAATGTTAAATTTTAAATTTTGAATGTGGATTTTCAATTTAATTATGAATACTCAAAAACAAAAGTAACATTCAAAAATCAGAAATTTACAAATTTTAAGGGGTTTTCATCTTTATTTACATTCGTTTTTTTTTCAAAACTAATTTCCACAGGATTATTAATTCGACCAAACAAATTGTACTTTTGACACATTCACTCAGCCATACTGGCAATGTGATGCAGTGATGTACTATATTTACAGATGGCAAACACACATTTCGGTTCTCCAGTTTTGTGTCTTCTACACTTTTAAGTGAAGGATAAGATAAAATGCCCTGGAGGAACATGGGCCATAGATTGTGCAATGTTACCATTTTAAAATGGAAAATTCCCTAGCAATGTATATTCCATATTTATATATTTACATTCATAGTGCCAATACATGCTTCATACATATACTCATATCATTTTGTGAGAGGTGTTATATTGTTAGGGTCTTACAGGGGCTGACTCCTTGAGTGTGGTCTCATTAACACTTCTGCTTTGACTAAGAATGATAATGGGAATGCAGTAGAGCTCATCTATTACTCCTGCCATACATGCAGCCTTAGGTTGGCTTGGATGCCCACTGTCATTATAGGTGTTTGTCTAGATGAGTGATTTCTGTCCCTGCTGCAATTAGACTTACTGTACTTTTAAGGAGGCCTAGAAGATCAACTAGGCCTTAATTGCAGTAGACTATATTAGCACTGTGTAAGTAGCATGAGGTTGCTTGTGTATTGAGTTAGTAACTGTTACCCTAGCAGTTTATTATTTGGATATTCTGGTTTGACTTCTGCTTCCCCTTACTATGCTTTCGTATTAACCCTTTTGTTTGACTTGTATGTCTTTCTTTGATATTTGAATTTATAAACTTACAGTTACTTTCTAGTACATAATTGTTGTTTGTTTTGCTGTGGGCTGATTAAAGTACTAGAGAGATTTCAGCTACTAAGCTTAGTTCTATTATTGCTCTGTTATCTTTGACCTTTGTTCAGACACTGTAACCCAGTAAGGGCTTGTGATGAGCTGGACCTCTCAGCCATTAATTCTCCTGACACGGAGAAGATGCTGGACCTCTCAGCCATTAATTCTCCTGACACGGAGAAGATGCTGGACCTCTCAGCCATTAATTCTCCTGACACGGAGAAGATGCTTGCACGGTCAGGAAAACAGTTTGCTGTTTGTTACACCCACTCTGACATTTACTTCCAGGGCTATTACAGGAGAAAGCAGGGGGTGGGTCAGGGAAGGGGGCAGGTCTTATCTTGGTTTTCACTTCACACTCTGCACCTATTAACTTTTCCTTGATATCTTCATGACAGGCAGGCTGAGCAGGTTGCTATCTTTTATTCAGTCCCTATATGTGTTGCATGAGTGATATCCTAATACACGTGGGTGAGTAGGCCAGCAGAACAGATTAAGGAGGTTGAGAGCAGAGGAGATAGACCTGGAAAAGGGTGTGATATGGACTTGAATTGGCACAAAAATCATGGAATGAAAAGATGCATATATGTGCAGCCACTAATCAGCATCTAGCTCCTGTAGTGCATTACTGCTCCTGAGCCTACCTAGGTATACTTGCCAACAAAGATACCAAGAGAACAAAGTACATTTGCTAACAGAAGCAAACTGGGAAATTGTCTAAAATTGCATGTGATATCTGAATCATGAAAGGTTTTTCATGTCCATGTGATCAAAAATTCAGAAACCGAATTGCATTCTGTAGTATTCATAACCCTGACCCTCGTACATATTGCACAGTGATTGTTTGATATGTTCAAGAGCTCAATTATATCTGTTCTTAACTGTCCACAACAAAGGAGAAAAAATAGACAACACTTTAAAGTCTTTTAATAGGGTGTGTACCTGTTATTTTGCAAACAAAATAACAGTATTAAATGCCATCAAAACATTTTTGTATGCAGATTTTTGGCAACACCCTCTGTAACTCCTCATTATCTCAATGTTCCGACCCTGTATGAAATTTTTTAATTTGATTACAAGTTGAGAGCAATTGATAACATAAGGTGTGTTCTTTTGCGCTTTGCTCCATGCCATCAGGAATTACAAGTTGGTTAACATGCCATGTGCCTTATACATATACAGTATAGCACACTCTATAGATATCATACACAAAAGCTGTAGTAGTGTACTCATTGTATTTTAAATCATCAGTTAAGTTCTGTGCTTGCACACAATACAAAACGCTGCATTCTCATTTAATGTTTTTAAAGATCTAGGCCTAGATTTGGAGTTTGGCGGTAGCCGTGAAAACCAGCTTTAGAGGCTCCTAACGCTGGTTTTAGGCTACCTCCGGTATTTGGAGTCACTCAAAAAAGGGTCTAACGCTCACTTTTCAGCCCCAACTTTTCCATACCGCAGATCCCCTTACGTAAATTGTGTATCCTATCTTTTCAATGGGATTTTTCTAACTCCGGTATTTAGAGTCGTGTCTGAAGTGAGCGTTAGAAATCTAACGACAAAACTCCAGCCGCAGAAAAAAAGTCAGTAGTTAAGAGCTTTCTGGGCTAATGCCGGTTCATAAAGCTCTTAACTACTGTACTCTAAAGTACACTAACACCCATAAACTACCTATGTACCCCTAAACCGAGGTCCCCCCACATCGCTGCAACTCGATTTAATTTTTTTAACCCCTAATCTGCCGACCGCCACCTACGTTATCCTTATGTACCCCTAATCTGCTGCCCCTAACACCCCTGACCCCTATATTATATTTATTAACCCCTAATCTGCCCCCCACAACGTCGCCGCCAGCTACCTACACTTATTAACCCCTAATCTGCCGTCCGCACGCCGCCGCCAGCTACATTATCCCTATGTACCCCTAATCTGCTACCCTAACATCGCCGACCCCTATATTATATTTATTAACCCCTAACCTGCCCTCCCTAACATCGCCGACACCTAACTTCAATTATTAACCCCTAATCTGCCGACCGAATCTCGCTGAATCTAATAAATGTATTAACCCCTAAAGCTAAGTCTAACCCTAACACTAACACCCCCCTAAATTAAATATAATTTTAATCTAACGAAATTAATTAGCTCTTATTAAATAAATTATTCCTATTTAAAGCTAAATACTTACCTGTAGAATAAATCCTAATATAAATTATAATTATATTATAGCTATTTTAGGATTAATATTTATTTTACAGGTAACTTTGTATTTATTTTAATCAGGTACAATAGCTATTAAATAGTTAAGAACTATTTAATAGCTAAAATAGTTAAAATAATTACAAATTTACCTGTAAAATAAATCCTAACCTAAGTTACAATTAAACCTAACACTACACTATCAATAAATTAATTAAATAAAATACCTACAATTACCTACAATTAAACCTAACACTACACTATCAATAAATAAATTAAATGCAATACCTACAAATAACTACAATGAAATAAACTAACTAAAGTACAAAAAATAAAAAAGAACTAAGTTACAAAAAATAAAAAAATATTTACAAACATAAGAAAAATATTACAACAATTTTAAACTAATTACACCTACTCTAAGCCCCCTAATAAAATAACAAAGCCCCCCAAAATAAAAAAAATGCCCTACCCTATTCTAAATTACTAAAGTTCAAAGCTCTTTTACCTTACCAGCCCTGAACAGGGCCCTTTGCGGGGCATGCCCCAAGAAGTTCAGCTCTTTTGCTTTTTGTAAAAAAAAACATACAATACCCCCCCCCAACATTACAACCCACCACCCACATACCCCTAATCTAACCCAAACCCCCCTTAAATAAACCTAACACTAAGCCCATGAAGATCATCCTACCTTGTCTTCACCATACCAGGTTCACCGATCCGTCCTTGCTCCAAAATCTTCATCCAACCCAAGCGGGGGCTGGCGATCCATCTTCCGGCGGCTGAAGAGGTCCAGAAGAGGCTCCAAAGTCTTCATCCTATCCGGGAAGAAGAGTAGATCCGGACCGGCAACCATCATCTTCCAAGCGGCATCTTCTATCTTCATCCGATGAGGACCGCTCCATCCTGAAGACCTCCACCGCGGACCCATCTTCATCCGGCGACGTCCAACTGAAGAATGACGGTTCCTTTAAGGGACGTCATCCAAGATGGCGTCCCTCGAATTCCAATTGATAGGATTCTATCAGCCAATCGGAATTAAGGTAGGAATATTCTGATTGGCTGATGGAATCAGCCAATCAGAATCAAGATCAATCCGATTGGCTGATCCAATCAGCCAATCAGATTGAGCTCGCATTCTATTGGCTGATCGGAACAGCCAATAGAATGCGAGCTCAATCTGATTGGCTGATTGGATCAGCCAATCGGATTGAACTTGATTCTGATTGGCTGATTCCATCAGCCAATCAGAATATTCCTACCTTAATTCCGATTGGCTGATAGAATCCTATCAGCCAATCGGAATTCGAGGGACGCCATCTTGGATGACGTCCCTTAAAGGAACCGTCATTCTTCAGTTGGACGTCGCCGGATGAAGATGGTTCCGCGGTGGAGGTCTTCAGGATGGAGCCGGTCCTCATCGGATGAAGATAGAAGATGCCGCTTGGAAGAAGATGGTTGCCGGTCCGGATCTACTCTTCTTCCCGGATAGGATGAAGACTTTGGACCCTCTTCTGGACTTCTTCAGTGGGTGTCTAGCCCCCGCTTGGGTTGGATGAAGATATCGGAGCCAGGACGGATCGGTGTGATACCCGGTGAGGTGAAGACAAGGTAGGATGATCTTCAGGGGCTTAGTGTTAGGTTTATTTAAGGGGGGGGTTTGGGTTAGATTAGGGGTATGTGGGTGGTGGGTTGTAATGTTGGGGGGGGGTATTGTATGTTTTTTTTTACAGGCAAAAGAGCTGAACTTCTTGGGGCATGCCCCGCAAAGGGCCCTGTTCAGGGCTGGTAAGGTAAAAGAGCTTTGAACTTTAGTAATTTAGAATAGGGTAGGGCATTTTTTATTTTGGGGGGCTTTGTTATTTTATTAGGGGGCTTAGAGTAGGTGTAATTAGTTTAAAATTGTTGTAAGATTTTCCTTATGTTTGTAAATATTTTTTTATTTTTTGTAACTTAGTTCTTTTTTATTTTTTGTACTTTAGTTAGTTTATTTCATTGTAGTTATTTGTAGATATTGTATTTAATTAATGTATTGATAGTGTAGTGTTAGGTTTAATTGTAGGTAATTGTAGATATTTTATTTCATTAATTTAATGATAGTGTAGTGTTAGGTTTAATTGTAACTTAGGTTAGGATTTATTTTACAGGTAATTTTGTTATTATTTTAACTAGGTAACTATTAAATAGTTCTTAACTATTTAATAGCTATTGTACCTGGTTAAAATAATTACAAAGTTACCTGTAAAATAAATATTAATCCTAAAATAGCTATAATATAATTATAATTTATAGTGTAGCTATATTAGGATTTATTTTACAGGTAAGCATTTAGCTTTAAATAGGAATAATTTATTTAATAAGAGATAATTAATTTAGTTAGATGTAAATTATATTTAATTTAGGGGGGTGTTAGTGTTAGGGTTAGACTTAGCTTTAGGGGTTAATACATTTATTAGAATAGCGGCGAGATTCGGTCGGCAGATTAGGGGTTAATAATTGAAGTTAGGTGTCGGCGATGTTAGGGAGGGCAGATTAGGGGTTAATACTATTTATTATAGGGTTAGTTAGGCGGATTAGGGGTTAATAACTTTATTATAGTAGCGCTCAGGTCCGCTCGGCAGATTAGGGGTTAATAAGTGTAGGCAGGTGGAGGCGACGTTGTGGAGGGCAGATTAGGGGTTAATAAATATAATATAGGGGTCGGCGATGTTAGGGCAGCAGATTAGGGGTACATAGGGATAATGTAAGTAGCGGCGGTTTACGGAGCGGCAGATTAGGGGTTAATAATAATATGCAGGGGTCAGCGATAGCGGGGGCGGCAGATTAGGGGTTAATAAGTGTAAGGTTAGGGGTGTTTAGACTCGGGTACATGTTAGAGTGTTAGGTGCAGACGTAGGAAGTGTTTCCGCATAGCAAACAATGGGGCTGCGTTAGGAGCTGAACGCGGCTTTTTTGCAGGTGTTAGGTTTTTTTTCAGCTCAAACAGCCCCATTGTTTCCTATGGGGGAACGAGCACGTTTTTGAGGCTGGCCGCGTCCGTAAGCAACTCTGGTATCGAGAGTTGAAGCTGCGTTAAATATGCTCTACGCTCCTTTTTGGAGCCTAACGCAGCCTTTATGTGGACTCTCAATACCAGAGTTATTTTTATGGTGCGGCCAGAAAAAAGCCGGCGTTAGCTACGTGGGTCCTTACCGACAAAACTCTAAATCTAGCCGCTAGTATTAATTAGTATCATTTCTATTATGCTTCTAACTACACCTTATAATGCTATTAAAAATAAACGAATAGAGGGTGAAATAAGTTTTAGTAATTAAGGAACAAACACTTAAGAAAAAAAATAACAATTAAGGTGTTGGAAAAGGGGAAAAGCTATTTCACAAGGGGTAAATACAAAAAGTGAGATAAATCAGCAGCGCCCAAAAACAACAAAGATCAGATATGTTCCCATAAACATATATAAAACAAATGTGAGCGAATAGTTATGTATAAATAATTAAATACAAGTGCAAAAACACAACAATAAATGTCCCACACTCTGAGAGGTGTGAGATAAACTCATATACATAAATGTCAATCAAACCGATATCAGGTGTGTGACCCAAAAAGTCCAAAGTTGATGGTATGGCAGCATAAGACTTCTTCCAAAAATGAAGGCAATTCAAACGTAGCAAATCTGTATAGAATACAATAAAGAAGAAGGCGCCAACATAGTGTGAATCTGTATTGAAAGTTGTTCACTCCCCACACATAAATGGTACTTACGAGAAGTAAAGCACTTGAGAAGTGCTACAACGACTTTCTGGAGCATTAACAGCTGTCCAGGTAGCTGGTCTCTCGTCCTCAAAGTGAGCTCCTAGTACTGTGTACGGTCTGCAGCAATTTGCAGCTTGAACCCTATCACCTGCTCCTTTCTCTCGCTGTATAATGTGAGAGATGCCCAAACCTGGTTTGGGCATCTCTCACATTATACAGCGAGAGAAAGGAGCAGGTGATAGGGTTCAAGCTGCAAATTGCTGCAGACCGTACACAGTACTAGGAGCTCACTTTGAGGACGAGAGACCAGCTACCTGGGCATATTTCACAAGGGGGTTGTGAGGAGGTCAAGGGTATATTTGTGTGTGTGTTAAGTCTAATATGCAAATTAACATGGAAAGTATAGAGCGAAGAAAAAAGTAAAACATTCCATTAACGGACTGGAAGTTTGGTGCTAGAGTGGCATTTGCATTATCTGAATAATCTTAGTGCAAGAGAATTGAATTTTAATGCTTGTTTACCCTTGCAGTTTAGCACTCCACTCTGGTAAATTATGGGCCAAATAACGAGTGGTGGGCTATCATTACTGAAGGCGTGATATTGTAATATAGCGACCGTATTAACTTGCAACATATTGTAAGTTGAAAGTAAATGTGTTCGCTCAAGCCCAATCAAATTTAACGTGCATTGGATTAGTGTAACTGAAGACCTTGCATAAAGGCTAAGATTTAAACAAAAATGTGCACCATTCAGCATAAATACATTTAAATAAACAGTTACACTATCTGCTAAGAAAATATTAACATAAATAATAATAAAACATATAAGGGTTCAAAGGTATATGGTATATGGTCATGTATTTGACTGCAAAGGGCTATAATATATATATATATATATATATATATATATATATATATATATATATATATATATATATAAAAATATGCATAACAATCTAACAATCTTCGAGATGAGTGCACTTGGTCTAACGCAGTGTCGGGTAAGTGTGCAAGCGTTAAGTGTTTTTGTCATTAGTGCACTCTATTAAAGTCTATTAAGAAGGTAATGCAATCACGATATCCGAAGTCCTGAAGTAAGCACGCATTGCTTTTCGATTTCATAATACATTTCCAGGGCTATTTTGTGTTGCACACGAGTTTTAATATGAGCACTAATAACACTATCCAATCAAAATATAGGGTACACCAGATGAAGCCGCTGATAGTTATAATCTGGGGGATGGGGTTATTACATTGTGACACAGAGGAGACAATGGTATTTCCCTGTAGTGCAATAATATTACTTGAAATAGTGACGGGACATCCACAACATTATACTTTTATGTAGTTACGTTATGTGCATAGCGTGATATTTTTGGAAAGGAAAGGAACAATAAATATGTTGACTTGTATATCATGAAGCATTCAACATCAAGCCCTGGTGCAAGCTGCTGGGTTCTGCATAATGTCTGGGGTCTTTAACAAAGTTCCAAATCAGCAGCAGCCATACTTCATGTAGCGCAAGCGGAGGAGGCGGCGCTCTCTTGCTGTAAACAAACACTGCTCTCCAGTCCCCCCAAACACACTAAGGCAGGTGAAAAAATCAATCCTGGGAAGAAAACTGCAGTTTAGTTGTGTCCTGGGGATTTGAGAAGCTCCGTTCCTAAACTGACTGCGCAGCATTAAATCATGACCAGCTCTGTAGGTGGAAACCCATTCTTCCCAGAAGCAGCAGTCATCAGGGAACTGATTACTGTGCTAATGCCACAGAGTGAGATCGATCTCTTGCCGCAAGATTTCTTGTCTGGTTGTGTTCTTAAACTGTGTCATAGTGTCCTGGAGGAGGCCCAGTAACCAAAGGCACTCAGAACCAATGTCTTTGTGTAACCTTCTGACCCAAAGTCTAGCTTATCCGCTGTACCTAAACCCAAGTCATATTTGACATTTATAGCCCATGCACAGTGTAAAAACTGCAACCAGACCCAATACCCTTATACAATCTGTTAACCTCTAGTGCCAGCTACACTCATCCCAGTGCTCCTGTGTCCCCTCCTTACTCAGACTCAGTGTATTAGTTACACCAACATTAAGTGTGTGTATTATGTGTTGGCCTCAGGCTCAGTGTACCAGAATCACCCATTGCCCTTTTATTACCAACTGATCCTTAGCCCACCGTGCCAGCTACAACCAGACCCAATATTCTTAACCAATCTGTTAACACCTAGTGCCAGCTACACTTATTCTAGGGCACATGCTTACTCAGAAGCAGTACACCATCAACCAGTGCATATGTTACCTGTTGGCCTGAAGTCCAGTGTGCCAGCTGCACCCACACTGATTGCCCATTTATTACCTATTTACCCCTAGCCCTGTGTGTCACTTGCCCCATAATGTGTCCCTGTTATTAAAAGACCCAAAGCCAGGTGCATGCCCTCTGCCCTTAATGATTATTGCCAGCTATTTCCAGTCCAATATTATAGAGCAAGTGCCAGAACAAAATCTTTGAAATTTGAATTGTGGCCAACCTGAATAATCCTAGTGCATTAGAGAGTATTCCAGAACAAATCCATGCCCCACTGATATTTGCCTGCTGTTATGACCCCATTGCAGTACAGCAGACTCCAGGCCACATCATATATATTTCACTTACAATACCCTAGGAGGACTTCAAAACTGTTACCAACATATTCATATTGGAGACAGCTTTATTATGTATTGGGACAAAAGGGGGTTAATGGGACGTGGGAATGATAATATATAAACTTAGCGCTGCGGAATCTGTTGGCGCTCTACAAATACCTGATAATAATAATAATACAACTTAAAAGCATCACTTCCCCTGCAAGAAGAAAATACTGTTTTACCAGAAATAAAATGGCCTCTGATTGGTAACAGTTGTAAAGGAGTAAAGCCACCTTTAGTGAGGGTGCAGAATAATAAGAGGAATTAAATCTAATAATTTAAGATTTTAATAAGTATTTATTTAGCATTTTTAAGTGTAAGTTGACATTATTAACATAATTTTTTTTACTGTGTAACATGTTGCAAAAAAATAAAAAATGAGAATAATTAAATGTATAAAAATCACTTTTTTGTGTGTGTGTGTGTGGGGGGGGGGGGGATTTTTCATGGATTCTTGCACTAGGGCCCTGAGGTTTCTAGTTACGCCTCTGAGGGTGCACTAAAAAATGCACTAAAAAAATGTTGGCCGGGTTAAGATTTGCTTTCTAAACCTTTTTAACCATTCAGATTGTACACTATTTCTAGCACAGGGTTGAGCTAAGGATTACAAGTAGGTAAAGTTCTAGAATCAGAAGTGTTTCTATAGAGAGTTCCAACAGCTTCCTTATTCTCTACCACACTTCATGGTCTTCATACTGCAATGGATCACTTCCTTGTCTTGTAAATCAATCATCTAAAATGACATGTAACATCTACACCTGTGAACAATTTTCTTGAAAACATAGATTAAATGGTGGTTTCCTATATGCAACACAATTTCCATTGCAGACTGTTTCTTTAGAGTATGTTAGGTACGTGGCATTTACCTTATTATGCTTGCTATAATCAAATAAACATTGTGACTCATGTATTATTATAATAATTTGTATTATGTCATCTTAGAGTTGGTGTGTTGTAAGAAGGAAAATTAATACAAGTTATTTGACATATTCATTTTGAAATGGTGGAATAGATGTGGAATATATAGTCAATGACATAATTTAGAAAAGTGGGAAAAGATTTGAAGCTTTCGGTGTTATTGGGGAATAAAAATTATCACTATAGAAAAGAGTCCATGAGAGTACATTTCACCCTCAAAAAAGAGAAAGGGATTTCAGCATTTTCAAAAAAAAGTGTGTCATTGACAATACAGTGATTTGTGACACAGTATAACTGTCATTGGAATAAGATTAACATGATCCTAAAAGACAAATAGCCATTTTTGACAGCAGATCGAAATTTAAAAACAGTAGTGGGTAATGTACCATCCTTTGTGCCACTTAAGGCTCCTAACTTAAAAGATAAGTTGGTAGAGAGCAATTATGTTAAAAGCCTAACAGAAAAGAATTGGTTTGAGAAACAACACAAAATACAAGGATGTTTTCAGTGTGGCCGTTGTGTTTTATGCAAACATATTGCAAGAACTAAAAAGTTTTCCACTGGTAGGGAAGTGTTTCAAATAACAAAATGTATAAATAAATACTTACTGCATTGTTGTTCATGTCCTATGTTTTAACTGTAAAGATGTTAAAAGACAGTTACGGAACATATAAATGATATACGTAAGGCTAAGGAGGGTGAAATTAATAGCATGGTTGCTTTGCACTTTAACATGTATCACAATTGCACTACAGATAATCTGAAAGTAATTGGTATTAAGAATTGTTTGCTGTATGGCAGAGGATGAGATATTGATAATTTCTTGCTAAGAAAGGAAGCAGCTTGGATGTGTAAGTTAAATTTGATTTCCCCAAATGGATTGAATGAAAAGCTTGAATTTGCTCCCTTCCTTATGTAATAATATCTAGGTGAATTTAAAGAAATATATTAGGTTTATTCTGGGGTTACAATTGCAATTATCAAGAACGGCATCCGTAATGGCTTGTGGTAACTTTGAGCCACTTAGAAATTGGTCCCAGTTTGTTACATTTGAAACAACCGCACTCCACTGACATTCAAAACCTCTGAGGTTGCAGACATTTTAAGAAGCAATGGTTGTACGACCACTCTTCTTAAATTTAGACTTGCATGAACAAGAGATGGATATTGGGTTAAAAAGTTGAAAACAGTAGTAAAGGATAGTACTATAAATATGTCATGAACATTGTTTTATTGAATGTGAACTTTCTTTCTCAGAAGTGCAAGATCCGAAAGATCTTTGGATCTAAGGAGTACATTTTGAATGCTATGGGTGTGACTATGATAAGGATAATGAGTTTGGAATATTATAGTGTTTCTGGATAATTTTTAAAAATTACAAGTAAAGTTTATAGTATAGCTTTTTGATGCATACAAGGAAAAAAAGGGGTTTGGGGAGGGTTGAGGGCTGTAGTAAGGCTGTAGTAAGGGTGCGTGTTAGGAGGCTGTTGGTAGAAAAAGGAAAGAGGATATTGGAGAATTTCGATTGAGCGGGCTAATGGGATATAATAGCCAAAATTGAGTGAACATCAGTTTTTTGGAGAACTGATCAGCTGGGACAGACCATGGAAAGAAGTTAGAGAGCTAACTTTAGAAGCAATAGGAATATGTGGATTTTTAGTGCCACAAGACAGCAAAGTGGAAACTGTGTGCCTTATCCGTAGTGGGGTAATAAATCACTGCAGCATGTAGAGGGAGATTTTATTTATTGGTTTTATTTTCCCAGTTATTTAATCTGAAGTCTAAGCTTGTAGTATATTAAGATATTGCAGAACATACTAATCATGAGGTATATTGACTTAGGAGGACCATTTAGATTGTAAGACACAGTACGTCTCCACCTATTCCTAGGAAAAAGTGAACTTGATAAGCTCATAGTTCACCCTATACTCTACTCCTTTTTATGAAGAAAGTGTGTACTAGTGATTTCCTTTTACTCCTGTATCTTTCCAGTACTTGTACGGGTAGGAAGGAGGCATTTGGGACTATTTGAAGCTTTAGTATGCTGCAAATTATTTTCTAGCCGCAAATACCATAGGACCTAATGCATTTTACATTAATTATCGTGTGTGTTTTCAGTTGACTTACTTGCAAGTTTTGATTAAAGTAAGAGCAAGATACCTTATTATTTTAGTAAGGTGATTTAAGTATGTTATTTAAGTGTGTTTTGAGGGATCAGAGTAACACATCAACAAACATAAGCCAGTAAATATAGGTTATTATATATAGTCTGCAGTACATAGTAAAACAAGTTTCCAGCTATATTTGTCTATAATTTGCACTATCATGTATATACTATATTGCCAAAGCTTACTTCTTACTGTTAACCACTGTGTGCAGGAACATTAAGGATAAAGAGATAGGCATGGATGCACAGAATCAAACCATTCTCAGAGCACCGGTTCAATGGCTAAAACTTAGCTTTTATTTGTATATTATAAACATTCACAAAAATAAAAAACAACAATTGTCATTGCATGTGCTGATTGGCTGACGCATTTCGGCTTCACGCCATACTCCTAGCCATAAACTAAAATTTAATATAGGCTTGTTTAAAAAGAACCACTTGCGGGGGGGGGGGGGGGGGGGGGGGGCATGTCTTAACAGTGATCTGGATCGGTCACACTCTCCTAGAGCTCCGCAGAATCTCTAATTAATCGCTGATAACAAGAGAAACTTTACAGCAATCATACTTTCTTTGATCACTACTGTGACTCTTCACATAGTGGCGCTCCATAAAACCTGATCTACGCTGTATTTTTGACACTGGTTAAGAAAAAAGAGGCCTAGGGGGGGTGGCTCATGGGAGGCAGCGCAACCCCCCTTGGTACGCTAAGGTTTCTTACCAGCTCTGAACAACCTGACAATCCTGTGCAGACCTCATCTACCCCTTACATCGGTAAGAAAAGACGCAAAGGAACAGAAACATACATCATATACGCAAAGGGTCCTTGGTGAATCATAATCAAAATGGCCACCGTCTGGGAAGCAAAAACACAATATGGCTTAAACAACCACATAGCCAAATTTGAGGAAATCTGCCAAAATCTTATCGATAGAGTCCCGCTGGACATTTTAATGAGCTACTGCTCCATTGGGAACACAGCAATTGGAAACACTGATGAAACACTGGAACTAAACAAACCCGCCATAGAGTACTGGCAGTGTGAGTCTCAGCTTTGGGAAGATGCTTCTCAAGGAGGAGCGTCAACAGAGACCCCATACAGGCTCTTAGAGGAAGCAGCAGAAGGAAAAAGCACCTCAAACATACTGTATGTCGCTAAAGAGTCTACCAGCATACTGAGTGAGTTCCTACAGATGGGAGGACACTTATCACTAAGAGAAGCCTTGCGGGAGTTTGAGGGGGGCTCCTGGGAGGCTGCGGTTGGAAAGCAGGTACATTCCCTGTCCATTAGTATTAACTCTACCGGTCTCTCCAAAGAGAATAATCTGCATCCTGGGGACTTCGATAATTTGAGCGGCAATACATAAACCTCGAGTTCTCTTGCAGGAACAGCAAATAAAAATAGCACAAGACCCTTCCTGCACTTGAAACATCCCGGCTATACCTCACATGGAAACTTGCGTACCTATAGTAAGACTTTTCCCTTCATGAAAACTAAAAGATAGCTATACTTCCTTTAGTACCATTCGCTCTCCAGGCCTGAAGACAATATGGTTCAGTAATACAATTGCGTTATGCACTGTTAACTTTGTACTTTTTCACCTAGTTTTTATACCTCCTTCTGCCAAAGTGTACCTGTTTCATGTATTTTTCTTTTTCTCTACGATTGTGATAGAGTTAAAGTAATACTATTGGGATATTAGATTGTATAACGTTCTAAAGTTATATAGCTCTGCGCTGGTTGCGCCCATCATTATGCAGCCCAAGTTACTAATATTGCAGACATTATCGCTAACGCAACGCAATAACTTATTATGTGTATGCCCAGTATATTATAAGCCTCGTGGCTAGTGGCCGGAGCCATGGGAGGTAAGAAAAAAAATAAAATAAATGGAGACAACCAGCACACTTGAAATCTTTGGAACTTCTATTTACTCCTGCCCATAATTACTTAACCTTATAGTTTACATTGTAAAAATCTGCCACTCTATCCTGTACATTTAGGGGTAAACCCCCGACAGAACTCACTATAATACACAATATTATTCCCTCATATCCACATCCCATCTCTCATAGCAAATAATGTCTCATATTATCTGGATTATGCAGTTTTGTTTTTTATTTTAAATTTATATCTTCCCTATATCTCATGTTTCTTATGTAATTAAGGACCCAAGTATGGTCTAAGCTTTTGTTATTAGGGATAAAAAGATGACTATAGTCTAAGAATTATATAAGTTTTTACATGCAATGAATGTACTATTGCTTTAAAAGTATTTTCCTTTATGTCAACACCAAGGGGTCAATTTATCAAAACGTCAACTGATAATAGGCTTGAATTCCGCATCGTATTTGTCGCAAGATTGATCCGTCGTAGTTGTCAAAGCAACAAGATCAGCAAATGTTGAAATTTGTGACGTAAAATACAATCCCGCAATCTCAATCCGACGCAGATCGATGCTTTCGTCATTACAGATGTTTTGAATTCACATTCAACTCTATTTGACACTTTTCCCAATTTATCAACCATTTAACAGGTATGCTTGCGTGTATTCTGACGCAGCGTACCTAGTTTTCAATCCGCAACCCTTGAGGTTGCGGATGCCATAGAACTCAATGGGAGTCTGAAAACACAGAAAGCTTATGTTCGATGCTGCAAGATAATGAAGTATATTACATATTAAATTAGAAACTCTATTAAAATTGTATACCCTTTCTAAATCAAACAATATTATTGCGCCACATTTGGTGCACTAGTAGATATAGGGATACAAATGAAATACATTACTACTTATGGATTATGCTACAAATTTGTCTCTCATTACAAAGCAAGGGGACAATATTCCTACAAATTTGTTGAAAAGTTTTGCCCCAAACTTGTCGCACTAATAGATATAAAGATAAAAATGAAATAAATACACAACATATTATAGCTAACTTCCTTTTTTTGTGAAAAATCTAAGTGCACCATGTTTAAGCCATGTAATACAAGTCCCACTCTCCACCTTGCTCCAAATTTGTCGCAACAGTTTTCGCACCAATTATGACGTAAACTCCTTAACAATCCACACACTAGTGAATTTTTTAACCACTTTTGATTGGAATATGCATAATCACATGATTTATGACATCAGCCAATCTGAATCAAATATATATTTTAAACTATCACTAACGAATCCAAATGCTTGATACTTGTGTCATTGATCACTCATCAGAACTTGTAAGTGCCATTTGTTACATTGTGTATTATACTTTAAAAGTATGTATATGTGAATTTAGAATTAAAGATAAACATTGATGCTGACATTAGGACACACAGTGAAATATTTTACATTTCAAATTTTAAAATTCAAATTGATGTTTGATTCAATATAATCTTAAGCTGATAGCTCAAAGGGATAGCCCACCTAACATTAAACTGTCATGATTCAGATACAGCAGAAATTAAAATCACCTCTTTACTGTCATGCTATTTTCAGTGTATTTCTTACTTCTCTTGAATTTCTTTTTTAGTAAGAAATGTCATCTTATATGCAGCCCAATGTACAGATAGAAAACTGGCCCAGCTCTTAAAATATCCATTAATTGCAAATAAATACATATGATACCCTGATTACATGTTATATTTGCAATTATTCCTGCTCAGAATAATAATACATTTAGACTATATACATATAGTGGTATAAATAAACACCGAGATATGAAAGACAACATTGTTTAGAACAAAAAAAGGAATTTAGGGACATGTAAATATGTTTGCAAAAGATTTCTGACATAACACACATGCATATATATATATATATAAATATATATATATATATATATATATATATATGTACAAGTATGTGCAAAGATATATGTACAAATGATAGCATTAATAATAATTTATTTTAAAAAAATGAGATAAAAGCATATCATGACTTCTAGAAATACAAATGCACATTAATTTATGTGAAAGTATCATATAACAGATTTTTGGTATAACAAATAAATATAAAAATAACTTTCTATGAGATATTGTTTGTTGAGGTATAAATGTATCTATTTCTTGGACATTAACAGTTGAAAAATAAAAGATTAGCTTTAGAGAAATGTGCTTGTTCATGGACTGTAATGAAATGCTATAAATAAAGTTGGGAAAAACCTGAATAACCGTGACATCGATGACTGTTAGTTAACAACATTCTGATACTCTTCGCACCGTACTTGACTTGCGTGTTTTTGACGGCTTTTTTGATGAATAAGGGTATCATATTCAGATCCGCGTCAGCAATGTCTGGCGAGCGTATTGACGCCGGCGAATGCACTGAGATTGATGCTTTGATAAATTGACCCCCATGTCTGTTGTATACTACTCCTCAACAAAAATTAATAATAAAAAAACTTTCTTAGTTTTACCCGTATGAGTACCAGGGTCTGTAAAGAAACACAATCATGGTATTAGGTTGCAGGAACAAAGAAAAAGTATATACAAGATGTAAAACAAAATGTACTGTATATGGCAACAATATGCTGTCCAGAGTTGTTCGAAACTGTTTGTTTATTGATTGTTTGTAAAATGGATGACAATACCTCGAAAGAGTTACCAAAGAGAGGAAAGTGTATGGCTAAGAATTTATCCAATTAGAAAGCAAGTGGTTCTTTTTAAACAAGCCTATATTAAATTTAGTTTATGACTAGGAGTACGGCATTAAGCCGAAACACGTCAGCCGATCAGCACTTTCAATGACAATTGTTGTTTTTTATTTTTGTGGAACTGAATGTTTATAATAGACAAATAAAGCTAAGTTTTAGCAGTTGAACCGGTGCTCCGAAAACATTTTGATTGTATGCTATTCATGGGCCACTAAGTGAGCATTGAAAATTCACGGCACTGCCTGTATGGGATTGGTTGGTATTACCATAGATCCAAAGAACTGTCCAATCAACACACTAAGCTGCTGATGACAGATGGACGGCGCCACATTTGGATGAAAGCAAGGGAGCTCTCCTGAAAGAGGATACCAAGTCAAGTCATACAAACCGGTAACTGGATCCGAGGACCGGGTAATCTTGCTTATAGCATTGTGTCTGTTTGAACAAACCTGAGCACACCTGAATGAAGATACCAGGTCGTGTGGACCGATAATTATATCCAGGGACCGGGTGAGAGCTGCTGGGTTTGATGCATAATACAAGTGCGGGTCTTCAGCTGGATATCAGTAAGTGACAGTTTAACTATGTATTGTTTCTAATCAATGAAAAAGCATACTCTGAGTTTACAGTATTGGCTCTATGCTGTACTATTTCTGAAATACAAATAAGAGGCATAATTCTAAAATCCACAGTGTATATATATATATATATAATAAACACCAAACACCCATTTTTTGGTTTTGTGAGTTTTCATGGATGCACAGATCCAATATTTTTTGTTGTTCCATTAGGATCTAAAATGTTATAATTGAATTATGTATAAAATGAATGGCCTAGTTTCAATTGCTTTTGTAAATTGAGTAAACATCTTCATAGATTTTAATGGAAATACATGTTGCAACTTTCTTACACAGTTTACAACATCAAGGCCAATGCCAGTTATTTTTGAGAACACCAGCACTATGGGTTTCAGTAACATAAACTTATTCCCAATCTATCCTTATTATTTGAGGCACATAATGAGCAGCTCCGTTTTACCACTGTGGACAAGAATAACAATTTGGTAAAGTTAAAATTAGAAGCATTTCAATTACTCTGAAAGAAATGGTATAAGATTATATGCAATTTATGTACAGAGATCTTGAACACGTATTATCCAGAAGTTGCTGATGTGGCATTAGACATTCCAATCTGTTGCAACGTAGGCAAACAGCTTGAATTCATATTAACTTCTGTTCTCTATAACAATACTCTGCAAAACAACTGGGAATATATCACACGTATCTTAGAATTAGTTTGTCTGGCAAATCAGTAATCATTTATATTAATAAGCATTGATATATTTTCAAATCTGTAAGAAGCAGTTAAAGGGATAGGAAAGTCAAAATTAAACGTGCAGGATTTAGATAGAGCATGTAATTTTAAGACACTTTTAAATTCACTTCTATTTTAAAATGTGCGTTGTTCTCTTGTTAAAAAACATATGCACATATCCTACACTAGTGGGAGCTAGTTGCTGATTGGTGCCTGCACACATTTGTCTCGTGATTGGCTAACTAGATGTCTTCAGCTAGCTTCCAGTAGTGCAATGCTGTTCCTTCAGCAAAGGATAACAAGAGAATGAAGCAAATTTGATAATAGAAATAAATTGGAAAATTGTTTTAAATTGTATGTTCTATCCAAATCTTCAAATAAAATGTTTGGGTTTCCTGTCCCTTTAAACTCTGAAATTGCATTAACTTAAAGGGACACTGAATCCAAATTTTTTCTTTCGTGATTCAGATAGAGCCTGCAATTTTAAGCAACTTTCTATTTTATAAAGATTGATAAAATGATTGTTGAATATTACATGATGTTATTAGTTTAATTTTAAATAAATTTGCTTGATTTTGTTAACAAGTTAAAAACATATTTGTTCTTACCAGCATACTCAAGACATGATAAAACTTGTGCATATTAGCTAATAAATTCCATTTATTTTAACAAATAACATGAGAACCAGATAAAGTATTAAGGGGTGGTGGGGTGGTATGTTAAAAAAAATAAACTGTTTTTTAACTTTTTTACTGTTGAGTCTGTTCATGGACATATATGGGGGGCGGGAGAGTGGACAATGTGCTTATCAGATTTGAACACTTATGGACTCTGTGTTGCCCTGTCCAATTGAAAACAAGCACCTCTGTTTAAGCTGCAGTGGACATATTTCAGATGGGCTGAGCAAAGCAATAGGAAGTGGTCTCTGCCTGTTTTATTGTAGTGGGCAGCACAGTTTCTGATTGGCTGTAACACATAATATGACAATGTGGTTTAGGAAAAGCATCAGGTGGGTAGGTGGCTGGGGAATTTTGAAATATGCATCTATAGCGGTATAGATAAACATCAAAACATAGGGGGATCAATAGGTTTGCTCAACAATGAATTGTAAGTATAATGAATAAAAAAAACTCTCAAAAACTCTTTTTATCAAAAATAAACCATGCACACTTGAGACCTCTCATTAAAAAAGAAGTTGAGCTTATATTGTCACATGGGGGGGTCACTTGACCATGTAGATATATTATCAATGGAAAAATTGCAGTTACTAAACATGAGCTCTCTACCTGGGTAGTGCTTGCTGATTGGTGGCTAAATGCAGCCATTTCAGGGTGCTGAACCAAATATGGGCCGGCTCAAATAAAGATTCCAAGGGAACAAAGATTATTTGATAATAGGAGTAAATTAAAATGTTGTTAAAATTGCATGATCTATCTGAATCATGGAAGAAAAAAAATGGGTTCAGTATCCCTTTAAAGATTTTAAGCAGTATGCAATAGACATGTGCACGGCTAAAAAATTCGGTTCGTTTTCGGTTCGGATCGATTCGGACTTTTCGAATTTCGTTTCGGATCGAATCGGATTCGGCAAAATTTGAATAAATTCGTTTCGGATTTATTCGGATCCGAATAAATTCGTTTCGGATTTATTCGGATTCGGCTGAATTCGGTTCTATTCCGTTCCGAAATTCGGTATGTTTTTAGTACACTAACACCCATTTAGTACACTAAGTCACTAACACCCATAAACTACCTATGAACCACTAAACCGAGGCCCCCCCCACATCGCAAACCCTATAATAACATTATTTAACCCCTAATCTGCCGATCGGATATCGCCGCAACCTACATTATAGCTATTAACCCCTAATCTGCTGTCCCTAAAACCGCCGACCCCTACATTATAGTTATTAACCCCTAATCTGCCCCCCCCAACGTCGCCGCAATCTAACTACAAGTATTAACCCCTAATCTGCCGACCCGATATCGCCGCCACCTACATTATAACTATTAACCCCTAATCTGCTGTCCCTAACACCGCCGACCCCTACATTATAGTTATTAACCCCTAATCTGCCTCCCCCAACGTCGCCACAATCTAACTACAAGTATTAACCCCTAATCTGCCGACCCGATATCGCCGCCGCCTACATTATAGCTATTAACCCCTAATCTGCTGTCCCTAACACCGCCGACCCCTACATTATAGTTATTAACCCCTAATCTGCCCCCCCCAACGTCGCCGCAATCTAACTACAAGTATTAACCCCTAATCTGCCGACCCGATATCGCCGCCGCCTACATTATAGCTATTAACCCCTAATCTGCTGTCCCTAACACCGCCGACCCCTACATTATAGTTATTAACCCCTAATCTGCCTCCCCCCAACGTCGCCACAATCTAACTACAAGTATTAACCCCTAATCTGCCGACCGCAAATCGCCGCCACTATAATAAATGTATTAACCCCTAAACCGCCGCACTCCCGCCTCGCAAACACTATAATACATTTTATTAACCCCTAATCTGCCCTCCCTAACATCGCCGCCACCTACCTACAATTATTAACCCCTAATCTCCCGCCCCCAACGTCGCCGCTACTATAATAAGGTTATTAACCCCTAAACCTAAGTCTAACCCTAACACTAACACCCCCCTAACTTAAATATAATTTAAATAAAACGAAATAAGTTTGCTATAGTTAAATAAATGAATCCTATTTAAAACTAAAGACTTACCTGTAAAATAAACCCTAATATAGCTACAATATAACTAATAGTTACATTGTAGCTATTTTAGCATTTATATTTATTTTACAGGCAACTTTGTATTTATTTTAACTAGGTACAAAAGCTATTAAATAGTTATTGACTAATTAATAGCTACCTAGTTAAAATAATTACAAAATTACCTGTAAAATAAATCCTAACCTAAGTTACAATTAAAACACTACACTGTCATTAAATAAATTAACTACAAGTACCTACAATTATCTACAATTAAATAAACTAAAGTACAAAACCCCCCCACTAAATTACAAAAAAAAACAAACACTAAATTACAAAAAATAAAAAAATATTACAAGAATTTTAAACTAATTACACCTAATCTAAGCCCCCTAATAAAATAACAAAGCCCCCCAAAATAAAAAAAAAATGCCCTACCCTATACTAAATTACAAAAGTTAACAGCTCTATTACCTTACCAGCCCTGAACAGGGCCTTTTGCGGGGCATGCCCCAAAGAAAACAGCTCTTTTGCCTGTAAAAAAAAAACACAATACCCCCCCCCCCACATTACAACCCACCACCCACATACCCCTACTCTAACCCAAACCCCCCTTAAATAAACCTAACACTACCCCCCTGAAGATCTCCCTACCTTGAGTCGTGTTCACCCAGCCGGGCCGAAGTCTTCATCCGATGGGGCAGAAGAGGACATCCAGACCGGCAGAAGTCTTCATCCAAGCGGGGCAAGAAGAGGTCTTCCATCCATCAGAAAAGTACAAAAAAACAAACAAACACTAAATTAGTAAGAATAATAAAATATTACAATAATTTTAAACTAATTACACCTAATCTAAGCCCCCTACTAGCTATTAATATAGCTACAATATAACTAATAGTTACATTGTAGCTATTTTAGGATTTATATTTATTTTACAGGCAACTTTGTATTTATTTTAACTAGGTACAATAGCTATTAAATAGTTAATAACTATTTAATAACTACCTAGCTAAAATAAATACAAATTTACCTGTAAAATAAACCCTAACCTAAGTTACAATTACACCTAACACTACACTGTCATTAAATTAACTAAATAAATTAATCCTATATAAAACTAAATACTTACCTGTAAAATAAACCCTAATATAGCTACAATATAACTAATAGTTACATTGTAGCTATTTTAGCATTTATATTTATTTTACAGGCAACTTTGTATTTATTTTAACTAGGTACAATAGCTATTAAATAGATATTTACTGTTTAATAGCTACCTAGTTAAAATAATTACAAATTTACCTGTAAAATAAATCCTAATCTAAGTTACAATTAAACCTAACACTACACTATCATTAAATAAATTAACTACAAGTACCTACAATTAAATACAATGAAATAAACTAAACTAAAGTACAAAAAAAACAAACACTAAATTACAAAAAATAAAAAAAATTACAAGAATTTTAAACTAATTACACCTAATCTAAGCCCCCTAATAAAATAACAAAGCCCCCCAAAATAAAAAAATGCCCTACCCTATACTAAATTACAAAAGTAATCAGCTCTATTACCTTACCAGCCCTGAACAGGGCCTTTTGCGGGGCATGCCCCAAAGAAAACAGCTCTTTTGCCTGTAAAAAAAAAAACAATACCCCCCCCCACATTACAACCCACCACCCACATACCCCTACTCTAACCCAAACCCCCCTTAAATAAACCTAACACTACCCCCCTGAAGATCTCTCTACCGTGTCTTCACCCAGCGGGCCGAAGTCTTCATCCGATCGGGCAGAAGAGGACATCCAGACCGGCAGAAGTCTTCATCCAAGCGGGGCAAGAAGAGGTCTTCCATCCATCAGAAGTCTTGATCCAGGCGGCATCTTCTCTGTTCATCCATCCGGAGCGGAGCGGCAGCATCCTGAAGACATCCCACGCAGAGCATCCTCTTCTTTCTTGATCCGACGACTAGGTGACTGTACCTTTAAGTGACGTCATCCAAGATGGCGTCCCTTGAATTCCGATTGGCTGATAGGATTCTATCAGCCAATCGGAATTAAGGTAGGAAAAATCTGATTGGCTGATTCAATCAGCCAATTGGATTCAAGTTCAATCCGATTGGCTGATCCAATCAGCCAATCAGATTGAGCTCGCATTCTATTGGCTGATCGGAACAGCCAATAGAATGCGTGGTCAATCTGATTGGCTGATTCCATCAACCAATCGGATTGAACTTGAATCTGATTGGCTGATTAAATCAGCCAATCAGATTTTTCCTACCTTAATTCCGATTGGCTGATAGAATCCTATCAGCCAATCGGAATTCAAGGGACGCCATCTTGGATGACGTCACTTAAAGGTACAGTCACCTAGTCGTCGGATCAAGAAAGAAGAGGATGCTCTGCGTGGGATGTCTTCAGGATGCTGCCGCTCCGCTCCGGATGGATGAACAGAGAAGATGCCGCCTGGATCAAGACTTCTGATGGATGGAAGACCTCTTCTTGCCCCGCTTGGATGAAGACTTCTGCCGGTCTGGATGTCCTCTTCTGCCCGATCGGATGAAGACTTCGGCCCGCTGGGTGAAGACACGGTAGGGAGATCTTCAGGGGGGTAGAGTTAGGTTTATTTAAGGGGGGTTTGGGTTAGAGTAGGGGTATGTGGGTGGTGGGTTGTAATGTGGGGGGGGGGTATTGTGTTTTTTTTTACAGGCAAAAGAGCTGTTTTCTTTGGGGCATGCCCCGCAAAAGGCCCTGTTCAGGGCTGGTAAGGTAATAGAGCTGATTACTTTTGTAATTTAGTATAGGGTAGGGCATTTTTTTATTTTGGGGGGCTTTGTTATTTTATTAGGGGGCTTAGATTAGGTGTAATTAGTTTAAAATTCTTGTAATTTTTTTTTATTTTTTGTAATTTAGTGTTTGTTTTTTTTGTACTTTAGTTTAGTTTATTTCATTGTATTTAATTGTAGGTACTTGTAGTTAATTTATTTAACTTAATTTAGTGTAGTGTTAGGTTTAATAGTAACTTAGGTTAGGATTTATTTTACAGGTAATTTTGTAATTATTTTAACTAGGTAGCTATTAAACAGTAAATATCTATTTAATAGCTATTGTACCTAGTTAAAATAAATACAAAGTTGCCTGTAAAATAAATATAAATGCTAAAATAGCTACAATGTAACTATTAGTTATATTGCAGCTATATTAGGGTTTATTTTACAGGTAAGTATTTAGTTTTATATAGGATTAATTTATTTAGTTAATTTAATGACAGTGTAGTGTTAGGTGTAATTGTAACTTAGGTTAGGGTTTATTTTACAGGTAAATTTGTATTTATTTTAGCTAGGTAGTTATTAAATAGTTATTAACTATTTAATAGCTATTGTACCTAGTTAAAATAAATACAAAGTTGCCTGTAAAATAAATATAAATCCTAAAATAGCTACAATGTAACTATTAGTTATATTGTAGCTATATTAATAGCTAGTAGGGGGCTTAGATTAGGTGTAATTAGTTTAAAATTATTGTAATATTTTATTATTTTTGCTAATTTAGTGTTTGTTTGTTTTTTTGTACTTTTCTGATGGATGGAAGACCTCTTCTTGCCCCGCTTGGATGATGACTTCTGCCGGTCTGGATGTCCTCTTCTGCCCCATCGGATGAAGACTTCGGCCCGGCTGGGTGAACACGACTCAAGGTAGGGAGATCTTCAGGGGGGTAGTGTTAGGTTTATTTAAGGGGGGTTTGGGTTAGAGTAGGGGTATGTGGGTGGTGGGTTGTAATGTGGGGGGGGATTGTGTTTTTTTTTTACAGGCAAAAGAGCTGTTTTCTTTGGGGCATGCCCCGCAAAGGGCCCTGTTCAGGGCTGGTAAGGTAATAGAGCTGTTAACTTTTGTAATTTAGTATAGGTTAGGGCATTTTTTTTATTTTGGGGGGCTTTGTTATTTTATTAGGGGGCTTAGATTAGGTGTAATTAGTTTAAAATTCTTGTAATATTTTTTTATTTTTTGTAATTTCGTGGGGGGGGGGTTTGTACTTTAGTTTAGTTTTTTTAATTGTATTTAATTGTAGGTACTTGTAGTTAATTTATTTAATGATAGTGTAGTGTTAGGTTTAATTGTTACTTACGTTAGGATTTATTTTACAGGTAATTTTGTAATTATTTTAACTAGGTAGCTATTAAATAGTCAATATCTATTTAATAGCTATTGAACCTAGTTAAAATGAATACAAAGTTGCCTGTACAATAAATATAAATGCTAAAATAGCTACAATGTAACTATTAGTTATATTGCATCTATATTAGGGTTTATTTTACAGGTAAGTATTTAGTGTTATATAGGATTCATTTATTTAGTTAATTTAATGATAGTGTAGTGTTAGGTGTAATTGTAACTTAGGTTATGATTTATTTTACAGGTAAATTTGTATTTATTTTAGCTAGGTAGTTATTAAATAGTTATTAACTATTTAATAACTTTTGTACCTAGTTAAAATAAATACAAAGTTGCCTGTAAAATACATATAAATCCTAAAATAGCTACAATGTAACTATTAGTTATATTGAAGCTATATTAATAGCTAGTAGGGGGCTTAGATTAGGTGTAATTAGTTTAAAATTATTGTAATATTTTATTATTTTTGGTAATTTAGTGTTTGTTTGTATTTTGGTACTTGTATGATGGATGGAAGACCTCTTCTTGCCCCGCTTGGATGAAGACTTCTGCCGGTCTGGATGTCCTCTTCTGCCCCATCGGATGAAGACTTCGGCCCGGCTGGGTGAACACGACTCAAGGTAGGGAGGTCTTCAGGGGGGTAGTGTTAGGTTTATTTAAGGGGGGTTTGGGTTAGAGTAGGGGTATGTGGGTGGTGGGTTGTAATGTGGGGGGGGGATTGTGTTTTTTTTTTTACAGGCAAAAGAGCTGTTTTCTTTGGGGCATGCCCCGCAAAGGGCCCTGTTCAGGGCTGGTAAGGTAATAGAGCTGTTAACTTTTGTAATTTAGTATAGGGTAGGGCATTTTTTTTTATTTTGGGGGGCTTTGTTATTTTATTAGGGGGCTTAGATTAGGTGTAATTAGTTTAAAATTCTTGTAATATTTTTTTTATTTTTTGTAATTTAGTGGTTTTTTATTTTTTGTAATTTAGTGGGGGGGTTTTGTACTTTAGTTTATTTAATTGTAGATAATTGTAGGTACTTGTAGTTAATTTATTTAATGATAGTGTAGTGTTAGGTTTTATTGTAACTTAGGTTAGGATTTATTTTACAGGTTAATTTTGTAATTATTTTAACTAGGTAGCTATTAATTAGTCAATAACTATTTAATAGCTATTGTACCTAGTTAAAATAAATACAAAGTTGCCTGTAAAATAAATATAAATGCTAAAATAGCTACAATGTAACTATTAGTTATATTGCAGCTATCTTAGGGTTTATTTTACAGGTAAGTATTTAGTTTTAAATAGGAATAATTTATTAAAGTATAGTGTAGTGTTAGGTGTAATTGTAACTTAGGTTAGTTTTTATTTTACAGGTAAATTTGTATTTATTTTAGCTAGGTAGTTATTAAATAGTTATTAACTATTTAATAACTATTGTACCTAGTTAAAATAAATACAAAGTTGCCTGTAAAATAAAAATAAATCCTAAAATAGCTACAATTTAACTATTAGTTATATTGCAGCTATCTTAGGGTTTATTTTACAGGTAAGTCTTTAGTTTTAAATAGGATTCATTTATTTAACTATAGTAAATTTATTTCGTTTTATTTAAATTATATTTAAGTTAGGGGGGTGTTAGTGTTAGGGTTAGACTTAGGTTTAGGGGTTAATAACCTTATTATAGTAGCGGCGACGTTGGGGGCGGGAGATTAGGGGTTAATAATTGTAGGTAGGTGGCGGCGATGTTAGGGAGGGCAGATTAGGGGTTAATAAAATGTATTATAGTGTTTGCAAGGCGAGGAGTGCGGCGGTTTAGGGGTTAATACATTTATTATAGTTGCGGCGATTTGCGGGTCGGCAGATTAGGGGTTAATACTTGTAGTTAGATTGTGGCGACGTTGGGGGGGCAGATTAGGGGTTAATAACTATAATGTAGGGGTCGGCGGTGTTAGGGGACAGCAGATTAGGGGTTAATAGCTATAATGTAGGCGGCGGCGATATCGGGTCGGCAGATTAGGGGTTAATACTTGTAGTTAGATTGCGGCGACGTTGGGGGGGGCAGATTAGGGGTTAATAACTATAATGTAGGGGTCGGCGGTGTTAGGGACAGCAGATTAGGGGTTAATAGCTATAATGTAGGCGGCGGCGTATCGGGTCGGCAGATTAGGGGTTAATACTTGTAGTTAGATTGCGGCGACGTTGGGGGGGGCAGATTAGGGGTTAATAACTATAATGTAGGGGTCGGCGGTGTTAGGGACAGCAGATTAGGGGTTAATAGCTATAATGTAGGCGGCGGCGATATCGGGTCGGCAGATTAGGGGTTAATACTTGTAGTTAGATTGCGGCGACGTTGGGGGGGGGCAGATTAGGGGTTAATAACTATAATGTAGGGGTCGGCGGGGTTAGGGACAGCAGATTAGGGGTTAATAGCTATAATGTAGGCGGCGGCGATATTCGGTCGGCAGATTAGGGGTTAATACTTGTAGTTAGATTGCGGCGACGTTGGGGGGGCAGATTAGGGGTTAATAACTATAATGTAGGGGTCGGCGGTGTTAGGGACAGCAGATTAGGGGTTAATAGTTATAATGTAGGTGGCGGCGATATTCGGTCGGCAGATTAGGGGTTAATAAAATAATGCAGGTGTCAGCGATAGCGGGGGCGGCAGATTAGGGGTTAATAAGTGTTAGATTAGGGGTGTTTAGAGACTCGGGGTACATGTTAGGGTGTTAGGTGCAGACTTAGTGTTTCCCCATAGGAAACAATGGGGCTGCGGTGTTAGTTTTTTTTCAGCCGAAACTCCCATTGTTTTCCTATGGGGAAAATGCCGAATTTTAACGAGCTAATTCGGATTTATTCGGAGATACGGCAGCTATTTCGGATTCATTCGGTAGATTCGGAAGTATTTTAATTCGGAAATCCGAATCGATCCGAATCTCCGAATTTACCGAATTTACCGAATTTCCGAATTAATCCGAAACGAAACGCACATGTCTAGTATCCAAGTACACATGATTTGCAACTTTGAATCAGTATTTGTATAAACAGTTGAGCTTAGAGACTAATGCGACTACTCGTATTTTGTATCTATGCTGAATTTACTTAGGCAATTCGCTATTTTAAAAGGACATTAAACCCCAAATAATTATTTCATGATTCAGATAGAGAATACAATTTTAACCAACATTCCAATTTACTTCTACTATCTAATTTGCTTCATTTTTTAGATATCCTTTGATGAAGAAATGCACATGGGTGAGCCCATCACACAAGGCATCTATGTGCAGTCACCAATCTACAGCTAATGAGCCTATTTATATATGCTTTTCAGCAAATGATATTAAGAGAATGAAGCAAATTAGATAATAGAAGTAAATTAGAAAGTTGCTTAAAATTGCATTCTCCTTCTAAATCATGAAAGAAGACATTTGGGTTTCATGTTCCTTTAAGCTTATGTTGATAGGTATGTGTTACAGTCCTAAAAGACACACTCAGACCATTGGAAGTTATACTACATGTGTTTAAGCACAACATACATCCCTCTCTGGGATATACTACACACAGATAATAAAAATGGAATACAGGGTTTGAACCACTACCTACAGACAAGTCATCTATATAATATAGCTGCTTCATATTACTACTATGATTATTATTTAGTGGAGCTTTTATCAATTGTGAATTCTATTTCGGTGGAACACATAGATTATCCATTTTAAGGCCTTATAAAATGAGAATTTGAATCACATGAATATACTGATACAAAAACAAATTTTCCTTACCTTTTTTAAAACTTTATTTTCTCAATTTTAACTAATTAATAAAAGTTATGTTTTATTCTTAACAGTTATTTTCTGCCTTTGCAGTCTGGGCACAGAGTGCTATAATTGCATTTTTTGGTGGAACCTCTTTCTTTTTCCATAAGTAAACTGTTTTATTTCTAATGTAAAGCACCACTCCCAATGATAGATAATAATTTGGTACCTTTATTTTGGTTAACATAATGCATTTCAGTTTTAAATAGAAGAATTTTTTCATTAGCAAAAATGCTTCTAGTAAAAGTAAATGATTTACAATGGCATACGCACCAATGTGTGCCCTGTGCACCAGGATTCAAATGCCACACCTTCTTAGAGAGTCAGCAGTGGCTTGTATGACACGGGCTAGATTACAAGTGGAGCGCTAAATTATCACATGCCCGCAAACAGGCTAATTTGCCCATTTGCGGGCTCATGAAAATTAAGCAACCATTACAAGTGGCTGGTTACTGCTACCAAGAGCTCACGGTAGCAATTAGTGCTTCAAAAAATAAAAGTTCCCCAAATGCCCTCAAAATAGAGGACATTATATTTTTTTTATTAAAAGAAAAATTAGCATTTTTTTTTAAAATAACAAAAATGGCACTGAAAAGTGCTTTTACATTGCGGTCTATGGGAATATATATGTATATGACTAAATAGATATATTTATGTGTTAATATGTGTATATATACAAATAAGTCATACTTAAATCATTTTAGAGATGCATAATAGGGTATAAGCCAACCCATTTATTAGTGATCCCAAGGTGTTACATACAGGAGGGAGGGTTTAGCGCTTGTTTTAACCAATTAGAATGTTTTGTAAAGTATTTAAGGTTAAGGAAGGAACAGACACATCAGGCTATGAATATGGCAAACTGACGAAACGCATAAGCCCGTGTGCTGCGCTTTCCTCTCTCCACAATTTTTATAGGTGGTATGCTGTCACGATTTTAATAATCTAAATAAAGTCAATCATTTTACTTATTGGAGTGTGGGATCCTGTTTTTGATTTATATCTATTTGGCCGCTCACCAACACACCACTTATCCTGCTCCTAACCAATCGCGGATGAGCTAGACACACACCCCTCCAACATCGTCATCCACAATTTAAAGTATTGGGTTATGTTATATCCTTCTATCCCACCACGGACTTTAATGTTTTCTAGACAATTAGAAATGTTACTTTAAAAAAACATTTTGGTAGTTTGGATGACGTGGAATCCATGGATAGAGAGAATTCAACCAGTGAAATAGAACCAATGAGACAGAGTTTTCAACAGAACTGTGATGAGGTATCGCTACAAGAACTTCAATTTGACACTCTGACGGAGGGTGGCAATATCAATAAATGCGGCTCCCTAAAACCAAAATCCAACTTCTACCCTATACAAAGTAGGGAAGGGATCATTGAAACATTTTTTAATAGAATTGAGAAAGACTTAATTGCTCTTAAAGATACAACTGTTCCCACAGGACATAATCTTAGTGGTAAAGAAAAAGCAGCATTAAAACAATTGCAGGATGATCCAGAGATCATCATAAAGGATGCAGATAAGGGGGGCACAGTAGTAGTTCTCGATAAAACAACATATGTAGAAGAGGCCTTAGGACAATTGAATAATGTGGGGAATTATACAATACTGACAGGTGATCCAACGAATGCATACAGTAAGGACTTGTGTCAGATCTTGAATGATGAGATGGATCAGTTTTTTTTTATATGGCTTGGAGTACAGCATAAAGCCGAAACGCGTCAGCCGTTAGTTCTATCTAGCAAGGAGGATTTTGTTCTGTTCCGACAAATACATACAGGACTTGTGTCAGATCTTGGATGATGGGATGGATCAGGGGTTCCTTGATGCTAAAACAGCAGAGTATCTCAATGTAGAGAATCCTAAGATGCCCCTGTTCTATCACTTACCAAAGGTCCACAAGTCACTCAGTAATATACAAGGTCGCCCAATCGTCAGCGGGATAGGGTCATTATTGAAACACCTATCCCAATGGCTGGACACCATCCTTCAACCTTTTGTCAAACTATTACCATCATATATAAAGGACACCAAACATGTCTTGAATATAATGGAAACACAAAAATGGAATGATAATTATTGTTGGGTAACCGTAGATGCAGTCTCCTTATACCCCTCTATCCCCCATGAGGAAGGCCTACGAACTGTACATTTTTTTCTAAGGAATTATTCTGCATATATTCCAGCGAGTTTCAAGACTTTGTACTGAGAGTTACCAAGTTTTTACTTACCCACAATTTCTTTCAATTCCAGGATCATTTCTATCTCCAGAGATGTGGAACGGCGATGGGGGCAAATTTTTTAAAAATGTTGCGCTACTTCCCTCTTCGCTGTGCAAGTTTCTGATGCCGTCTCTGACGGCATCAGAATGAGACAACCATAGGAGCCTATGTAAGCGCGCTCTCGTGAGCGCAATGCTTCCTAGCAATATGAACGCAAGGTCGCGTTTGCATTGTGATTTAATTGTAATACCAGTGCACATTATCGTGTGTTCGTATTACAAAGTGGATCTCTAATATCGATTGCACGCAATCAATATTTAGCACTCCACTTGTAATCTAGCTCCATGTCTTTACTGATGTAATCCACACCACCACAAGCATTTTTGAGCAGACATGGTGTGTGAATCCTAATCCTCTAGTCACACAAGCATATGTGCATATGCCACTAAAACTGTAATAACTTACTAAAAGCATTTTTGCTAATTAAAGTATATTAAAAAAATGCTTCTATTTAAAATTGAAATGCATTCATACATGTTTCAATTTTGACCTTTCTTTCCCTTTATTGCAGATATACTATGCATGCAAATAAAATGGCTTTAAAGGGACATTAAACACTAAATACATGCTAGATAGAATGATGCATTCAAAGAAAAGATTAGTCCATGACTAACATGTAGATGTATTTTTTAAAGTTTCATTAGTTGTTTAAAAAGTGACAAAATAAGTGTAAAGTTTTAGGCCTAGATTTGGAGTTTGGCGGTAGCCGTGAAAACCAGCGTTAGAGGCTCCTAACGCTGGTTTTAGGCTACCGCCGGTATTTGGAGTCAGTCAAAAAAGGGTCTAACGCTCACTTTTCAGCCGCGACTTTTCCATACCGCAGATCCCCTTACGTCAATTGCGTATCCTATCTTTTCAATGGGATTTTTCTAACTCCGGTATTTAGAGTCGTGTCTGAAGTGAGCGTTAGAAATCTAACGACAAAACTTCAGCCGCAGAAAAAAGTCAGTAGTTAAGAGTAGTCATTCGTCGTTCAGTCGTCGGCCAGGATGGATGTTCCGCGTCGGAGGTCTTCAGGATGCTGCCGCTCCGCTCCGGATGGATGACGATAGAAGATGCCTCTTGGATGAAGACTTCAATCGGATGGAAGACCTCTTCTTGCTCCGCTTGGATGAAGAATTTGGCTCGGCTGGGTGAAGACGACTCAAGGTAGGGAGATCTTCAGGGGCTTAGTGTTAGGTTTATTTAAGGGGGGTTTGGGTTAGATTTGGGGTATGTGGGTGGTGGGTTGTAATGTTGGGGGGGGGGTATTGTATGTTTTTTTTTACAGGCAAAAGAGCTGAACTTCTTGGGGCATGCCCGCAAAGGGCCCTGTTCAGGGCTGGTAAGGTAAAAGAGCTTTGAACTTTAGTAATTTAGAATAGGGTAGGGCATTTTTTTATTTTGGGGGGCTTTGTTATTTTATTAGGGGGCTTAGAGTAGGTGTAATTAGTTTAAAATTGTTGTAATATATTTCTAATGTTTGTAAATATTTTTTTATTTTTTGTAACTTAGTTCTTTTTTATTTTTTGTACTTTAGTTAGTTTATTTCATTGTATTTATTTGTAGGAATTGTATTTAATTTATTTATTGATAGTGTAGTGTTAGGTTTAATTGTAGATAATTATAGGTATTTTATTTAATTTATTTATTGATAGTGTAGTGTTAGGTTTAATTGTAACTTAGGTTAGGATTTATTTTACTGGTAAATTTGTAATTATTTTAACTATTTTAGCTATTAAATAGTTCTTAACTATTTAATAGCTGTTGTACCTGGTTAAAATAAATACAAAGTTACCTGTAAAATAAATATTAATCCTAAAATAGCTATAATATAAATATAATTTATATTGTAGCTATATTTAGATTTATTTTACAGGTAAGTATTTAGCTTTAAATAGGAATAATTTATTTAATAAGAGATAATTAATTTCGTTAGATTAAAATTATATTTAATTTAGGGGGGGTGTTAGTGTTAGGGTTAGACTTAGCTTTAAGGGTTAATACATTTATTAGAATAGTGGTGAGCTCCAGTCGGCAGATTAGGGGTTAATAATTGAAGTTAGGTGTCGGCGATGTTAGGGAGGGCAGATTAGGGGTTAATACTATTTATTATAGGGTTAGTGAGGCGGATTAGGGGTTAATAACTTTATAATAATAGAGGTGCGGTCCGCTCAGCAGATTAGGGGTTAATAAGTGTAGGCAGGTGGAGGCGACGTTGTGGGGGGCAGATTAGGGGTTAATAAATATAATATAGGGGTCGGCGATGTTAGGGCAGCAGATTAGGGGTACATAGGGATAATGTAAGTAGAGGCGGTTTACGGAGCGGCAGATTAGGGGTTAAAAATAATATACAGGGGTCAGCGATAGCGGGGGCAGCAGAATAGGGGTTAATAAGTGTAAGGTTAGGGGTGTTTAGACTCTGGGTACATGTTAGAGTGTTAGGTGCAGACGTAGGAAGTGTTTCCCCATAGGAAACAATGGTGCTGCGTTAGGAGCTGAACGCTGCTTTTTTGCAGGTGTTAGGTTTTTTTTTCAGCCTAAACAGCCCCATTGTTTCCAATGGGGGAATCGTGCACGAGCAAGTTTTTGAGGCTGGCCGCGTCCGTAAGCAACTCTGGTATCGAGAGTTGCAGTTGCATTAAATATGCTCTACGCTCCTTTTTTGGAGCCTAACGCAGCCTTTCTGTGGACTCTCAATACCAGAGTTATTTTAAAGGTGTGGCCAGAAAAAAGCCAGCGTTAGCTACGCGGGTCGTTACCGACAAAACTCTAAATCTAGCCGTTAGTGTCTATAAAACACTGGGAGCTGCCATGTTGTAACTTGTGTTACCTTCTCTGCTGTGGCCAATTAGGGACAGTTATACATAGGTCATTCGAGTGTGCAGCCAATGGCTGTGCTGGATTTAACAGTGTTCTGCACTTGCATTTCTAACAATAACTGAAAAGCTAACAATTTCAGAATGGATTTACAGGCAAAGAGGACAAAATAAATAATGAAAGTATATTGCAGAGTTGTTTTATATATACAATTTATCATTTTATATTACCATCTCAAAGTGTTTAATGTCCCTTTAATGTCCCATTAAAACCATCACATTTGAAAAACAAATCATATTACTCAAAACAGAGTGATCCAGTTATAATGCTTTTTAAATTTGTAAATTGTAAATGTTCATATATTTTGCGAGGGATGTTGCATGCACCATTTACTTTAAGAAATAGGGGCTTATTTATCAAAGGACTTGCGGACCTGATCCGACAGTCGGATCTGGTCCGCAAGACCTTGCTGAATGTGGAGAGCAATACGCTCTCCGTATTCAGCATTGCACCAGCAGCTCACAAGAGCTGCTGGTGCAACGCCGCCCCCTGCAGACTCGTGGCCAATCGGCCGCCAGCAGGGGGGGTGTCAATCAACCCGATCGTACTCGATCTGGTTGAATTCCGGCGATTCCTGTCCGCCTCATCAGTGCAGGCAGACAGGGTTATGGAGCAGCGGTCTTTAGACCGCTGCCTCATAACTGCTGTTTCTGTCGAGTCTGAAGACTCGCCAGAAACACGGGCCCAGAAGCTCCGTTAGGAGCTTGATAAATGGGCCCCATAGTCTAAATCTAGTAGTTTACTTCAGACTAAATAAAAGCCACCAAAACGTTTCAACCTGTTAAGTGAAAACAGGGATATTCATCAGGAGTAAACATTATTAGCCTACCACAAATTAGAGAGCACAAGCTAAATAAATTAGTAGATTAAAATGTTATCTCTTTCTTTCTCTTTGTAAACTACAAAGTAACTACAAATGTAAACTACAAAGTAACTACAAATGTAAACTACAAAGTAACTACAAATGTAAACTACAAAGTAACTACAAATGTAAACTACAAAGTAACTACAAATGTAAACTACAAAGTAACTACAAATGTAAACTACAAAGTATAGAATGATTTTTTTTTTTATATAAGATGAGGCATCTCTCAGAAAAGTATGAGCTTCCAGCTCTAGCATTGCACTTTCATCTGGAAAACATATGCATATGGGGCGCGATCCGATATCGATCGCAGTTTGCGGCGCAAGCGAGGGAACCGGCGTCGCCCGCAGTTTCAGCTCGCAACTCGAGCCATCCCATATAGGTCGCCGCCAGATGCTAACGTGCCGTAAGTCTCACAAACCAGCGATGTCCAGAAATCTGCGTAAGTACAAATTTCTGGCGTCGCCAGTGACTTGCGGCACGTTAGAATCTGCCGGCGCCTATAAAACCTGACTAAAGTTTAAAACACCCGCACTGTCTAACACGCCTCCCTAACATAGCCCGCACTGTCTAACCCTCTATCCGCTATCCCCCCTCACTAGCCTAACAATAAAAAAGCTATTAACCCCTAAACCGCCGCTCCCGTACCCCGCCGCAACCTAATAAAGTTATTAACCCCTAAACCGCCAGCTATATTATATCTATAACCCCCTAAAGTGAGCCCTTAACACCGCCGCCATCTATATTAAAATTATTAACCCCTAATCTAAGCCCCTTACACCGCCGCCATCTCTATTAAAATGATTAACCCCTAATTTAATCTACCTACCCTGCCGCCAGCTATATTATCTATATTAACCCTAAGTATATTATAGTTAATATAGGTATTACATTATATATATTAACTATATTAACCCTAATTATATTAGGGTTAATATAGTTAATATAGTTACTATAGTATTTATATTAACTATATTAACTCTATCTAACCCTAACTAAATTTATATTAAATTAATCTAATTCATTTATAAACTAAAATATTCCTATTTAAATCTAAATACTTACCTATAAAATAAACCATAAGATAGCTACAATATAATTAATAATTACATTGTAGCTATGTTAGGGTTAATATTTATTTTACAGGTAAATTGTTAATTATTTTAACTAGGTATAATAGATATTAAATAGTTATTAACTATTTAATATCTACCTAGTTAAAATAATTACCCAATTACCTGTAAAATAAATCCTAACCTAAGTTACAAATACACCTACACTATCAATAAATTTAATAAACTACTAACATCTATCTAAAAATACAATTAAATTAACTAAACTAAATTACAAAAAAAAACAAACACTAAATTACAAAAAATAAAAAAAAGATTACAAGATATTTAAGCTAATTACACCTATTCTAAGCCCCCTAATAAAATAATAAACCCCCAAAATAAAAAAAATTCCCTGCCCTATTCTAAATTCAACAAATTTCAAAGCTCTTTACCTTACCAGCCCTTAAAAGGGCCTTTTGTGGGGCATGCCCCAAAGAATTCAGCTCTTTTGCATACAAGAAATACAATACCCCCCCCCCCATTACAACCCACCACCCACATACCCCTATTCTAAACCCACCCAAACCCCCCTTAAAAAAGCCTAACACTACCCCCCTGAAGATCTCCCTACCTTGTCTTCACCACACCGGGCCGAACTCCTGATCCGATCCGGGCGATGTCTTCCTCCAAGCGGCAAAGAAGAATTCTTCCTCCGGCGATGTCTTCCTCCAAGCGGCAAAGAAGAATTCTTCCTCCGGCGACATCTTCCTCCAAGCGGCAGCAAAGTCTTCATTCTTCCGGCGGCATCTTCAATCTTCTTTCTTCGCTCCCCCGCCGCGGAGCATCCATCCCGGCCGACTGCTGAACTTGGAATGATGTACCTTTAAATGACGTCATCCAAGATGGCGTCCGCCGAATTCCGATTGGCTGATAGGATTCTATCAGCCAATCGGAATTAAGTTAAAAAATCTGATTGGCTGATTGAATCAGCCAATCAGATTCAAGTTCAATCCGATTGGCTGATCCAATCAGCCAATCAGATTGAGCTCGCATTCTATTGGCTGATCGGAACAGCCAATAGAATGCAAGCTCAATCTGATTGGCTGATTCAATCAGCCAATCGGATTGAACTTGAATCTGATTGGCTGATTCAATCAGCCAATCAGATTTTTTTAACTTAATTCCGATTGGCTGATAGAATCCTATCAGCCAATCGGAATTCGGCGGACGCCATCTTGGATGACGTCATTTAAAGGTACATCATTCCAAGTTCAGCAGTCGGCCGTGATGGATGCTCCGCGGCGGCGGAGCGAAGAAAGAAGATTGAAGATGCCGCGGGAAGAATGAAGACTTTGCTGCCGCTTGGAGGAAGACGTCGCCGGAGGAAGAATTCTTCTTTGCCGCTTGGAGGAAGACATCGCCGGAGGAAGAATTCTTCTTTGCCGCTTGGAGGAAGACATCGCCCGGATCGGATCAGGAGTTCGGCCCGGTGTGGTGAAGACAAGGTAGGGAGATCTTCAGGGGGGTAGTGTTAGGCTTTTTTAAGGGGGGTTTGGGTGGGGTTTAGAATAGGGGTATGTGGGTGGTGGGTTGTAATGGGGGGGGGGTATTGTATTTCTTGTATGCAAAAGAGCTGAATTCTTTGGGGCATGCCCACAAAAGGCCCTTTTAAGGGCTGGTAAGGTAAAGAGCTTTGAAATTTGTTGAATTTAGAATAGGGCAGGGAATTTTTTTTATTTTGGGGGTTTATTATTTTATTAGGGGGCTTAGAATAGGTGTAATTAGCTTAAATATCTTGTAATCTTTTTTTTATTTTTTGTAATTTAGTGTTTGTTTTTTTTTGTAATTTAGTTTAGTTAATTTAATTGTATTTTTAGATAGATGTTAGTAGTTTATTAAATTTATTGATAGTGTAGGTGTATTTGTAACTTAGGTTAGGATTTATTTTACAGGTAATTGGGTAATTATTTTAACTAGGTAGATATTAAATAGTTAATAACTATTTAATATCTATTATACCTAGTTAAAATAATTAACAATTTACCTGTAAAATAAATATTAACCCTAACATAGCTACAATGTAATTATTAATTATATTGTAGCTATCTTATGGTTTATTTTATAGGTAAGTATTTAGATTTAAATAGGAATATTTTAGTTTATAAATGAATTAGATTAATTTAATATAAATTTAGTTAGGGTTAGATAGAGTTAATATAGTTAATATAAATACTATAGTAACTATATTAACTATATTAACCCTAATATAATTAGGGTTAATATAGTTAATATATATAATGTAATACCTATATTAACTATAATATACTTAGGGTTAATATAGATAATATAGCTGGCGGCGGGGTAGGTAGATTAAATTAGGGGTTAATCATTTTAATAGAGATGGCGGCGGTGTAAGGGGCTTACATTAGGGGTTAATAATTTTTATATAGGTGGCGGCGGTGTAAGGGGTCAGATTAGGGGATAGATAAGGTAGATGGCGGCGGTTTTAGAGGCTCACAGTAGGGGGTTAGTTTATGTAGATGGCGGCGGGGTCCGGGAGCGGCGGTTTAGGGGGTAATAACTTTATTAGGGATTTCGGGGGGGGGGGGGATCGCGGTTGACAGGGAGATAGACATTGCGCATGCGTTAGGTGTTAGGTTTATTTTAGCAGATCGCGGTTGACAGGGAGATAGACATTGCGCATGCGTTAGGTGTTAGGTTTATTTTCTAGTTAGTTTAGGGAGTTACGGGGCTCCAATAGTCAGCGTAAGGCTTCTTACGGCTGCTTTTTGTGGCGAGGTGAAAATGGAGTAAGTTTTCTCCATTTTCGCCACGTAAGTCCTTACGCTGCATATTGGATACCAAACTGCGCGGGTTTGGTATACCTGCCTATGGCCCAAAAAACTGCGGGCGACGGCAGAAATATACGCGCGTAACTTCTAGGTTACGCCGTATATGTGATACCAAATCCGCGCAAATATTGGCGTCGCCGGCTTTTGCGGGCGACGCTTTATATCGGATCGACCCCATGATTGGCAAGCTGATTGCAACCAATGGAAAGAAAGCAACAGAAGCTAGAGGAAAATAAAACCTTCAGTGGGAGGCAAGTCTCTCACTAAACCTTTTTTGATACAGTGGAATGGTAGTTAAAGAATCCAAATGTTAAAGGGAAATTGTTGTATATGCCTAATATACATCAGCAATTAAAGGGACATGATTCAGAAAGTGAATCCAGTTTAAAAGGGACATAAAAACCCAATTCTTTTCTTTCATAATTCATATGGAACATGCAATTTTAAACAACTTTCCATTTTATTTCTATTATCACATTTGCTACCTTTTTTGAAATCATTTGCTGAAGGAGGAGACAAGCACTACTGAGAGGTAGCTGAACACATATAGTCAGCCAATCACAAGAGACAAATGTGTGCAAGCACCAATCACCAGCTAGCTTCCACTAGTGTAGGATATGTGCATATTCTTTTTCAACAATGGATACCAAAAAAACAAGGTACTTATGGAAATAGAAGTGAATTTCAAATTGTCTTAACATAACATGATAGGAATCATGCATGATTCATTTTGACTGTCCTATCCCTTTAAGATACTTTCCAACTTTCCAATTAACTTATCTTATCAATATGTTTATATGAATCCTGCCAGATGCATAACAATGATTCTAATTTACCCACAATGAACAATACAAAGTTTCTGTTGCATTTTTAAATATTATTTGGCACATAAAATAACATATTTCAAAAACACTAACATTGATAAGGATATAGATTTTTATAAAAAAAAAAACTGTTTTGGATTTGACATATATTTGTTATATAACATTTATTTCTTATATTAAATTTATACATTTAAAATTTTAGCAAATGTAATGGATTTCAAGTATATGATTCTTATTAGTTGTGTATTTGACTGGACAATACAGTTTTAAGTATACAGAGTTTTTGAAGGGCAAGGTTTAGTTAAATATCCATTCAACTTTGAATTACTTCTCTTGAGACTACAATTAAAACCTAAAATTCTATTTGTCTTTAGGGATTTTGATTTAGCTGCACTCTGAGAAACAGCTAATCGATTCCCCTTGATACCATATTCCTTAAAAACAAAATTAATTTATTTTTTTCAACAGAAATAATTCAAATAGCATTATTCTTCACTTAGAAGAAAATTTTTATATTTGTATATATATATATATATATATATATATATATATATATATATATATATATACATACATACATACAGTATGGCCCAGATTACAAGTGGCGCACTATTTAGTATGTATGTACAATAATAATTTTATATATATATATATATATATATATATATATATATATGATACTGTTCATGTGAAATGCATATCTATATCTATCTATTAATAGGAATAGATATACAGGTATGGATATATATATATATATATATATATATAGAGAGAGAGAGAGAGAGAGAGAGAGAGAGAGAGAGACATAAAAAGGATCCTGTAAGTGAAGAACATTGGAATGTGAAATATGTATAGTGCATATACAGTAAAGCACATAAATACTTAAATACACATGTACACACATATAAACATGTATACATACTTATTTAGACATGTGTATGTATGTATGTATCTCTATGTTTAAGCCCTTTGCATGCCTTTTTTTCTAACACCTGATACCTCACATCTTTAAACCCTTATAAAGTTTTCCTTTAAGAACGCATTCACTGAGAAAGCCATACCCTTAAATATGTTTGTTTCCCATTGATCCAACGGCCAAGTGGTATTCAACTCTCTCTCCCATTTTACTATAAAGGCTGGTTTATCGGATCTACTAGTAGTATTAAATCTAGAATATAGTTTAGAAATTGTACTTCTTATATTATTTTTAGATAAATATATTCCCTCAAACGTGGTGTTGGTATGGCTTATCTCCCCTCCCATAACTTCATTTATTCTTGATTTTAGTTGTAAGTAGTGGTACCACTGATATCCTTCCGTGATATTTAGATTTACATATCAATCAAAGTTAATGGGTTTATTGTGTACTAAAGCATCCACTATTCTATATAGACCTTTGTTGGCTCATTTGGTTTTCAGTGCATCCTCTATCGGTGAATCTATAATAATTAGGGGCGTTAAAGTGGACTTTGACTGAGTAAGGGGAATTTATGGGTAAGCTTGTCCCATAAACGTATTGTGTGTTCTATTGCTATAAATACCTCTTTCCTATGCAGTCTCCTATTCTTCGGGGTCCACACAATTCTAGATATCTGATCTATACCAATAAGGTTAGACTCCAACTTCACCCACTGTTTCTCGCTGTCAGGTTTACCCCAATGTAATGTTTGAGCCATTCGGGCTGCATAATAATAAGATGTCACGTTAGGTACTCCAATCCTTCCCTCTTTCCGGTTTCTAGACATTAAATGCTTATTTATATGTGCTCTTTTACCCTGCCATATAAAGTTTAATATATCTTTCTGGATTCTGTTTAGCTCAAGTATCTGTACTGATATAGGTAGGGTCCGTAAACAAATATAGGATTTTGGGTAAGATTTTAGTTGTAAGTATTCTACCAAATAAGGATATTTTAAACTGGGACCATTTTCCATTAGCTTTCTAATGTGTCCAAACATTGGGGAGTAGTTTTTATTGTATAAATTATACAGTATATCTTGTCAGTTAGATTAATACCCAGATAGTTAAGTGTTTTTGGGCCATTTAAATGAGAAATTAATCTCCAATAACTTTTTCACTTTTTGCGGGATTAGTATACCTATAGATTCACATTTTTTTTTGTATATTTTATATCCCGACAATTGTCCATGTCCATATTTTTGAATAGTGGAGTATAGAGGTGGGAGTGATAAAAGCGGCTTGGTGAATGATAGTATGATATCATCTGCAAACAGTTATATTTTATAATTTTGTGAACCAATTGGGATCCCAGAAATATCCAGATTATCTCTAATTCTAGCAGCTAGTGGCTCAATACTGAGAGCAAAGAGGAGAGGGCACAATGGGCACCCCTGTCTGGTTCCGTTTCAAATTGTTATGCTTTTGGATTGATATCCTGCTAACCGAATAAATGCTTCAGGATTTGAGTATAGTTTTGAAATTGCATCATGAAAGGGGCCTATTATTCCAAACTTGTTTAAAATGGCATGCATGTAATCCCAATTGATTCTGTCAAATGCCTTCTCTGCGTCTAGAGCGAGGAACAAATACAGCATTTCTTTGTTTTGGGAATAATTTATAAGATCTATGAGTATTATCTGGGGCTTCTCTCTGTTTGATAAATCCTACCTGATCTGAATGAATTAGTTTTGTGATAACAGAATTTAGTCGGTTTGCAAATATTTTGGTAAAAAGTTTGATATCTTGGTTAATAAGTGATATGGGTCTATAATTTTGGCAATATTGAGGACTTTTGCTGGGTTTAGGAACTACTGAGATCCGGGCTAGTAACATGTCTGATGGTATTTCAGTCCCTTGCATAATTAGGTTAAATAGTTTAACCAGTTGTGGAACAAGAACTTGCTGAAGATCCTTATAGAAGGATCCTGTAAAGTCATCTGGGCCTGGGGTTTTGTTTCTCTTAAGCTACTTAATGGCTAAAGAAACTTCCTGAGTCGATATCGGGGCATTCAAGTAGTCTCTATCTTTCATTGTTATCACTGGTAACTGGGATGATTCTATGAAATTATCCAGTTCCATAATTTTGTTTAAATTCCATTTAAAGGGGGTGAAATTATATAAATTATTATAGAAGTCTGTAAACGTGTTAGCTATCTTTAGAGGGTCATTCGTAGTTGTGCCATCTGTTTGTTGTATTTGAGGTATTAAGAAATGTTGGGTTGTGTCCTTCAGTTTATTTGCTAGCATTTTATCTGGCTTATTGCCATATAGATAGTATTGTGTATCTATTAGTTTAATGGCGTGAATTGCCTCTTTATCAAGTAATTGGTTTTCCCTAAGCATCTTAATTATGTTTTTCCCCGGGTTTTGTATGGATTGTATGTGTAATGTTGAGATTTCTGTCCTAAATTCAGTTAATTCAGTTATTTTAGCTCTATCTCGCCTTTTTAATTTAGTTTAAGCGCTCCCCAAGAATATATTGGATTTGAAGTGGAACTCTCATTAATTGATATAAATTCAGTTATATCTTGATGGAGCTTTTGTAAGATGACGGTATCTTTCAATATGCTAGGGTGTAGGGTCTATTTCAATATGCTAGGGTGTAGGGTTTATTAGCCCCTTCAGGGTCACTTCCACCATTGAGTGGCCTGAACACAAGCAATTAATGATATCCGCTGAAATAAGTAGTGGCACAATAATTTGACTAATAAGGTTTTATGAACCAAGGAGAAATATGTATAATCTCTTGAGTTTTTATTGAGGGTTCTCCACCCATCTATTAAAGGGACAGTCTAGTATAAATTAAACTTTCATTATTCATATAGGACTTTTTTTATTTTAATCAACTTTCCTATTTACTTTTATCATCAAATTTGCTTTTTTCTCTTGGTATTCTTAGTTTAAACTAAACATAGGTAGGCTCATATGCTAATTTCTAAGCCTTTGAGGGCTGCCTCTTATCACATGCTTTTTAAATCTCTTTTCAACACAAAGAGACAGAAAGTACACGTGGTCCATATAGATAACACTGTGTTCAGGCACAGAAAGTTATTTAAGATTTAGCACAATACAATGCTAAATTTAAAACAATAAATAATAAACAGTCACAGTCATGTGATCAGGGGGCTGGAAGAAGGTTCCTAGATACAAGGTAATCACAAAGGTAAAAAGTATATTAATACTGGGGAATGGGGAATGGGTAATAAAGGAAGTATCTATCTTTTAAAACAATAACAATGCTATGGTATACTGTCCTTTTAAGTCCTGGTCTAAGATAAAATCATTGAGATTTTTTTGGGACGGTCTGTGCCCTATCATTTCATCAGTGATTTCTACTGATCTGTCTAGCTTGTTGTTGAGGGTCAAATTGAAGTCCCCTACCATTACAGTTTTATACTTTTGTCATTGTATGAGGTGTTTAATGAGATGAAAGAAGCTTGATTAATATTAGGTGCATAAACATTAACTAAAAGTATTGGTGTGTTCTGGATTTGGCCTCTTACAATGAGGTATCTACCTTCTTTATCTCTAATAATCTCCTGCTTCTTACAGTTTAGTGATATGTGTATCAACAGGGATACGCTGCATTTTTTCTTTTTATTAATTGCATGGTATAGTGCAGAGAATATTTTATCTCAATATTTGGGTGTACACTGGGTGGTAAAATGCGTCTCCTGGAGCATGACAATATGGGCTTTGAGTGCTTTATATTCGAGTATGGCTTTCTTTATTTTGATTTCAGAATTGAATCCTCTGACATTATGTGAGACTATTTTAATCCCATGATATGTTTGCCATTTTGAATCTGCTGAAGTGTGGTGATAGTGATAAGTGTATCAAGGCTACTACCAGTATGACTGGTGTAAAATATCGGCATTCTAACATAAGTAGAGGGTTCTGAGAGTATTCACCCCCCGCTTGTGATCAGCGTGGAACTCACCCAGAAGTGCCCCACTATACCAAACCACAATAGTATTGCAATATCTAATTTTTGGTTTTCATACAATCTGTGCAAACAAGATAACTATGCGTTGGGCAAACAACAAACTTTGAGAACATAACATAAACATAATAACAGTAAACTTATTGAAATAAGTCACAGTACTCATCTGTAACTTCAATGAACATAGTGACCAGAAATTTCTGGTTCGTCTTTTAGACCTGAGATGGGTTAAGGGATGGGGTTGTAGGGATAGGGACGGAGCAGGGTATGAGTATCAAGCTGTAGAGAGAGTATTAGTGTAGGGAAGGGGGAAGGTAAGTTTTGGAAGGGGGGGTAGGTTAAAGTATGACCTCCAAAAGATACATAAAGATATTTTAAAGAACACTCTTATCTCAAAGGATACTAGAAACTGTTGTCTCTGTTAGATATTGATCAAGCAGGCAATGTGTCCCAATAGCCAGCTCCTTTCGTATCAGGAAGTAAGTCGGGCCCTAAGAGTTGAGGCTCATGGTGGTGGTGGATTGTCCCTGGTTGGCGAGCCACTTTCTGCTTCAGGATTGAGACCTGTCTTGGGTCTTTTAGGTTTGCTATTTCTTCCCACTTGTGACCAGTCCTTCTGTGGGGCCTTTCTCTGAGATTTTGGGGAGGTGGTATTTTCTGATGATTCAGGAAGAAAGTTCAACTGCCTCAGTAAAAGAATTCCCTCTTCAGTGGTGGAACAGGAGTGGGTGCCATTCTGGTGTGCAAAGGTGAGTTTGAAGGGGAAGTTCCACCTGTATTTGATGTTTTCTTCAATAAGAATTTGTATTACAGGTTTCATCTCCCTCCTTCTCCGTAATGTCATCAGTGAAAGATCCATATAGATCTGGAGCTCACTTCCTTCGTAAGTGAGTTTCTGAGCTGTTCTTGCTGCTTTTAGTAATTCTTCCTTAACGTGAAAGTAGTATATCTTCACAATGATATCTCTCGTGGCTGACTGAGAGGATTTGGTTAAGGCCCAGTGAACCCTGTCCATAAGGAGTATAGGGAGCTAGCCAATGGAAAAGGTTGGTAACATCTTTCAGGAAGTTCTTATATCTCTCTGGTAGGTTTCTGATTGTTAAGCTGGAGCACCGTGATCTGTTTTCCAGATCATCTACTTGATCTTCGAGTTTTCTAATATATATAGAGTGGTCTTGTAGAGTCGTCTGGATCTGTGGGATTTCTCCAGATATGTCATCCAACTTTTCTTCTATGTCAGACGTTCTATGCTCAATTTCACGGATGTCTTTCTTCAGCTCCTATAGAGCCAATTTGAATTCTTCTTGGAAAATGGCTTTTATTTGTGTGAGTAGTTCTTTGCATGGTATGTCCGTGGAGCCATTGTCATCCATTTCACTTTGATCCTGACCAGATGTTTCTTTAACTGGAGACATGTTTTTTTCTGTCAGTCGCTGCTTAGGTTGTGTTTTTGTTAAATAATCTTTGACAGAGTGACTTCTGCTTTTCATGTTGATGGTATTTCCCTTAACCACTGTTAGATGGGTATGCAACCTTCCTTTTGGTTGGTCCTGCCCACATAGATTTTATTACACTCGCAGTTCAGGCAATATACCGCATACACGGACACACAGGAAGCCTTATCTTTAATTTTAAAATCTTTTGTCTGATCTCAGTTACTAAAGCGCCGCATATACGAACACGTAGATAATATTAAAAGAGGCTATGACAATCATACGGCTAGATTACGAGTTTTTGTCGGTAAGGCTTGCGGCTCTAACGCTCCTTTTTTCCCACTGCTACCTTAAGCCAACGCTGGTATTACAGGTTTTTTTAAACCTGGCGTTATCTGCAAAAAAGTGAGCGTAGAGCAGAATTTAGCTCCACATCTCACCTCAATACCAGCGTTGCTTACGGTAGCGGTAAACTGGCTAAACGTGCTTGTGCACAATTTCCCCATAGGAAACAATGGGGCTGAGCTGGCTGGAAAAAAACTAACACCTGCAAAAAAGCAGCGTCCAGCTTTTAACGCAGCCCCATTGTTTCCTATGGGGAAATAAAAAATATGTCTGTACCTAGCATGAACCCCGAGTCTAAACACCCCTAATCTTACACTTATTAACCCCTAATCTGCCGCCCCCGACATCGTCGCCACTTGCATTATACTATTAACCCCTAATCTGCCGCTCCGGACTCTGCCGCCACCTACATTATACTTATGAACCCCTAATCTGCTGCCCCCAACATTGCCGACACCTACATTATAGTTATTAACCCCTAATCTACCGCCCCCAACATTGCCGCAATCTAATTACACTTATTAACCCCTAATCTGCCGACCGGACCTCGTCACCACTTTAATAAATGTATTAACCCCTAAACCGCCGCACTCCTGCCTCACAAACACTAGTTAATTTTTATTAACCCCTAATCTGCCTGCCCTAACATCGCCAACACCTACTTACATTTATTAACCCCTAATCTGCCACCATCAACGTCGCTGCTACAATAATAAAGTTATTAACCCCTAAACCTAAGTCTAACCCTAACCCTAACACCCCCTAATTTAAATATAATTTAAATACATCTAAATAAAATAACTGCAATTAAATAAATTATTCCTATTTAAAACTAAATACTTACCTGTAAAATAAACCATAAGATAGCTACAATATAACTAATAGTTACATTGTAGCTATCTTAAGATTTATTTTTATTTTACTGGCAACTTTGTATTTATTTTAACTAGGTACAATAGTTATTAAATAGTTATTAACTATTTAATAGCTACCTAGCTAAAATAAGTACAAATTTACCTGTAAAATAAATTTTAACCTAAGTTACAATTACACCCAACACTACACTATCATTAAATTAATTACATAAACTACCTACAATTATTTACAATTAAATTCAATAAACTAAATTATGAAAAAAAACAAACACTAAATTACGAAAAAATAAACACTAAATTACAGAAAATAAAAAAAATTACAAGAAGTTTAAACTAATTACACCTAATCTAAGCCCCCTAATAAAATAAAAAAGCCCCCCAAAATAATAAAAAGCCCTACCCTATACTAAATTACAAATAGCCCTTAAAAGGGCCTTTTGTGGTGCATTGCCCCAAAGTAATCAGCTCTTTTACCTGTAAAAAAAAAGAATACAATACCCCCCCCCAACATTACAACCCACCACCCACACACCCCTACTCTAAAACTCACCTAATACCCCCTTAAAAAAAACCTAACATTACCCCATTGAAGATCACCCTACCTTGAGCCGTCTTCACCCAGCCGGGCACCAGTGGTCATCCGATCCGTCCAGAAGTCTTCATCTGATGGGCCAGAAGAGGACATCCAGACCGGCAGAAGTCTTCATCCTTTCCGGGCAGAAGAGGACATCCAGACCGGGAGAAGGCTTCATCCAAGCGGCATCTTCTATCTTCATCCATCCGACGAGGAACGGCTGTATCTTGAAGACCTCTGGCGCGTAATATCCTTCTAGGCCGACGACTAACAACGAATGAATATTCCTTTAAATGACGTAATCAAAGATGGCATCCCTCGAATTCTGATTGGCTGATAGGATTCTATCAGCCAATCGGAATTAAGGTAGGAAAAATCCGATTGGTTGATGCTATCAGCCAATCGGATTGAAGTTCAATCTGATTGGCTGATTGGATCAGCCAGTAGAATTGACCTTGCATTCTATTGGCTGATCCAATCAGCCAATCGGATTGAACTTCAATCCGATTGGCTGATAGCATCAGCCAATCAGATTTTTCCTACCTTAATTCTGATAGAATCCTATCAGCCAATTGGAATTAGAGGGACGCAATCTTGGATGACGTCATTTAAAGGAATATTCATTTGTCATTAGTCGTCGGCCTAGAAGGATGTTCCGCGCCGGAGGTCTTCAAGATGGAGCTGTTCCTCATCGTATAGATGAAGATAGAAGATGCCGCTTGGATGATGCCTTCTCCCGGTCCGGATGTCCTCTTCTGCCCGGATAGGATGAAGACTTCTGCCGGTCTGGATCTCCTCTTCTGGCCCATTGGATGAAGACTTCTAGACGGATCGGATGACCACTGGTGCCCGGCTAGGTGAAGACAGCTCAAGGTAGGGTGATCTTCAATGGGGTAGTGTTAGGTTTTTTTAAGGGGGTATTGGGTGGGTTTTAGAGTAGGGGTGTGTAGGTGGTGGGTTGTAATGTTGGGGGGGTATTGTATTCTTTTTTTTTTACAGGTTAAAGAGCTGATTACTTTGGGGCAATGCCCCGCAAAAGGCCCTTTTAAGGGCTATTTGTAATTTAGTATAGGGTAGGTCTTTTTATTATTTTGGGGGGCTGTTTTATTTTATTAGGGGGCTTAGATTAGGTGTAATTAGTTTAAACTTCTTGTAATTTTTTTTATTTTCTGTAATTTAGTGTTTATTTTTTTTTGTAATTTAGTGTTTGTTTTTTTCATAATTTAGTTTATTGAATTTAATTGTAATTAATTGTAGGTAGTTTATGTAATTAATTTAATGATAGTGTAGTGTTAGGTGTAATTGTAACTTAGGTTAGGATTTATTTTACAGATAAATTTGTACTTATTTTAGCTAGGTAGCTATTAAATAGTTAATAACTATTCAATAACTATTGTACCTAGTTAAAATAAATACAAAGTTGCCAGTAAAATAAAAATAAATCATAAGATAGCTACAATGTAACTATTAGTTATATTGTAGCTATCTTATGGTTTATTTTACAGGTAAGAATTTAGTTTTAAATAGGAATAATGTATTTAATTGTAGTTATTTTATTTAGAAGTATTTAAATTATATTTAAATTAGGGGGGTTTAGGGTTAGGGTTAGACTTAGGTTTAGGGGTTAATAATTTTATTATAGTAGCGGCGACGTTGGTGGTGGCAGATTAGGGGTTAATAAATGTAAGTAGGTGTCGGCGATGTTAGGGCAGGCAGATTAGGGGTTAATAAAAATTAACTAGTGTTTGCGAGGCAGGAGTGCAGCGGTTTAGGGGTTAATACATTTATTAAAGTGGCGACGATATCCGGTTGGCAGATTAGGGGTTAATAAGTGTAGTTAGGTTGCGGTGACGTTGGGGGGGGGGGCAGATTAGGGGTTAATAACTATAATGTAGGTGTCGGCAATGTTAGGGGCAGCAGATTAGGGGTTCATAAGTATAATGTAGGTGGCGGCGATGTCCGGATTAGGGGATAAAAATATTTATTATAGTGTTTGCGATGTGGGTGGGCCTCGGTTTAGGGGTTAATAGGTAGTTTATGGGTGTTAGTGTACTTGTTAGCACTTTAGTTAAGAGTTTTATGTTCCGGCGTTAGCAAAGCACTTAAGGTAGTATTGCCTTTTAGTGCACATGTATGGAATACTTATTTTTTAAAAATTAGTTTTTATTATTACTATTGTTTTATAAAGTATCCATTTCTGTCAGATAATTGGAAATTCAAGAGATATAACTACTTGAAACATCAAGACTCTAATTGTATGTACTATCTATATACCTCAACATAACATCTGTTATCCCTTTAGTTGCGATGCTAATACTCTTTTTTGGGTTAATTTAACGATTAGATAATATTCTTTATCTATTTTTCTTGCGCTATCACTGCTTCTTTGTGTTTTAGGTTATTAAAAACAAAATTAAAATGTAAGCTTAAATGTAAATTATAAAATGTTCTTAAATAGCGCCAAGCAGTTACTCTTTTGCAATTGGAAAAAACATCTGTCCCGAATTTAGCAAATCGGAAAGATATCACTACCTATTAACCAATAACTTAGATATCTACATAATAATTGACATGATTAGTTAAGGTCATTCTCAGGGTTTTCAATATCACATACAGCATTCATAATTACCTAAAATGCATGGGGCCAGATTACAAGTGGTGCTCAAATTTTATTTTTCAACTTGAGTGCAACCTATAAATTTAAACTTGTAATATGAGTGATATTTAGAGCAGTCGTAATATCCATTGAAAGTATAGGTTGTGCTAGAGTGATTTTGGCTGCACTAACCCTTCTCTGGTAAATGGGATTTTTCATGGACTTGGAATATCAAGTTGCACGCTAATGTTAACTCAGTCAAGCGCTATTGCTTATTGTGTCCCGTGCTATCATTATTGTGCCACTTGTAATCTAGTCCATTGTATCTTGTCTTAGGGGGATAAATATTTCCACTTTATTATTTGTCTGAACCAGTTGGAGGACAATATTATTATTATATATAATTCAATAAACAGTTTGGGTGAAAGTTTCTGGTGAAAATTCAATAGACAGAAATTCAAAAAAATGTATTAATTGAATTAGTTCTGGTACAGCACTGGCTCTTTAATTTCTCTTTAATTTCTCCACAAACAACTAGCAGCCACAAAGATGCAGATAACATTTATATTTTGTTTCAGCGGGTTTTTCATGACATTTATGAATGTTTTGTAAATATTTGCCTCTGGATAACTTTTACGTGTCTCGCAATATAGACAGTTGTGAAGCATCTGTACTGAAATATTACTAAGAGCAGCATATGCAGACTAGTCTGTGCATGACAGGGACTATTTTTAATCAGGTATTAGAACCAGGCACTAAGGAAAAACTCTTCTGCATCCAATGAAAATTCATATTAATTTTAAGTTTTTATTATATGGTTATATTTCTATTTACTTCTTTTAAAAGCTAATGTTTAAAGAAAACATAAATTACGCCATAATACTCATATATCCTACCAAATTGTTGAATGGAGCATAAAATGTTTACTTGGAATGAGAGATGCCCAGAGCAAACAATCCATTCATTCCTCTACGTGATAGGAAGCATAGAGCATACCTCTGTGAAATAATATCCATACAGCTCTGCATAAATGATATCTAGGCAAAGTTTTTTTGAATGTGCTGAGGCAATGGAATAACCTTACTTGATGTAACGTGCTCTTCTTAGTTGTGGGCTGATAGGTACAGAAATGGAGCTTTTGGAGATTCACAGTCCTGCTCCCATACTTAGCTGGGATTCACAGGCCCTCCTCATATCTCACTCCCGGTGTTGTGAGGTGAGGGAATAAAAAATGTTTTTCCAAGGGTCTTGACTATTTAAAGAGACATGAAACTCAAGAATTTTATTTCATGATTCAGAGAGAGCATGTGATTTTCAACAACCTACCAGTCTACTTCTATCATATTTGGTTTACTCTCTTGGTATCCTTTTTTTGAAGGGAGCAGCAATGCACTTAAGGGAGCTAGCTGAACACATTGGGTGAGCTAGTGACAAGAGCCATATCTTTACAGCTACCAATCAGCAGCTAACTCCCAGTTGTGCATCACTGCTCTTGAATATACCTTTGTATACTTTTTAACAAAGAATACAAAGAGAACAAGCCAAATAAGATGATAGAGGTATTAGTAGGAGAACTGGAAAATGGTTTAAAATGTTATGCTCTGTCTGCATCATGAAAAAGAGTTTGTGCTTGATGTCCCCTTAATGACCTTCTACCCTTGTGATAGAATGAGGAAATTAAATAAAGCATGAACCCGTCAAATGAGAGTGAAACTATTTTTAGACAAATAGAACCGTATTAGAAATAATATAAATGTTCATCACCAACCAAAAAAGTAGACACCAGCCATAATAACTATATCACAGCAACTGGGTAAGACAGGAGATTGGTGGACCCCGGTATATAGCTCTGTGCTATTCATAACTCAATCCAGAAGACTCCCTGTTTTCTCTTTTATGATTCTGCCTGTTTGTGTTGGTGACTTATTAGCTTAAAAATGCGTCATGTAGTGAGACACTTCAAAGAAACACATCTGCAAAAGCAACATCTTATAAGGCAATTAACACCTTTTGAGAAGCTGTGAATGATGCAGTGGCTCCCCACAGACATTAAATTTCTATTTTATATAAATTGCTGATATTGCCGGAAGCAAACATGCTACTTAATTACATCAAACTATGGGCTAGAGAAATGAGAAGCGAACCTTTGACACAAGACTAGAAGGTGGCATTTTGGTGACAAAAAAATGATTCCATTTTGGCAAAAGAACAATAAACACATTTCAAGTTCTTGAAAAGGTGGTATCTTACACCCAGTACGTTGAAGAAACTATATCCAAGCTCTAATGGCAAATGCTATCGGGGCTGGGGAGTGGATGGTTCCATGACACATATTTGTTGGGTATGCAAATGCAAAGAAGGGTTCTGGTCCAAAGTCACAAGCCTGATGAGCAATATCTTAGAAGTCATAATTCCCAACGAGCTAAAGATATTACTGTTTATGATACTACCGAAGCTAAAATTAAAAGTTAAGCTTCCTCTACTACACATCATGATTAATAGCATTAAAACATTGAAACATTGATCCGAAACTGGAAAACCCCAGTAATCCCATTGATTACTGAGTGTAAAAGAGAGGTTGGTACATTCTTACAGCTAGAGAGATATTTCCAAAATAGAACCATCACTTGACATGTGGAAACAACGAGTGGGTACCACACCACAATAACTTTCATAAATATCCTCACTTATCATCATCCTCTTCTTTACACATGTGTATACTTGTATCTGGATATAATAAGCACAATTCTAGTGGAAGCATTTGCATCAACCTCAGACTCCCATGGTGTTATATACATCTAGATAAACTATAGCCACACAAAAAAAACAGTAGCGATATTGAATTGTGCCCCTTAGCATGACTAAATGGTAATAAAACATTCATCACATTCTAACTGGACCCCAGGTGTCACTTCTAAACTCCAGAAAAAGCTGTGTGATCTAATGACATTATTTTTACCTAGCTAGAAATAGGTAAGGGGTATAAAGGAGTCTTACCTTAATTTGGGGGCATATAACAGATCTATAAAGTTAATGCAAGCACCTGAGCAGTTCACAAGGTATAAAAACAGTCTGCAACAAAGAAATGAGAACTTTAGTTTATCTGCAGTGAAGCATTTTAGGTCTTAATCTTGTGTTAAAGCCTCTTTTTTAAGGTCTAACATAGGGTGACTAGACATCAACATTTTAATGCGAGTGTCCCATTTTTTAAACACACTATTTATCTTGTATCAGATCATTCCATGGATCATAAAGGAGAAATAAGAGACAAATACATAGCGTAATACAGTTAAGATAAAAATGGTGTTTATTTTGCACGATCAGTTATGCTTACATTTGTCAACCTCAATCATTTATGAGGTAAGATAAAGGCACATAAAATATCTTTGTTTTCTTATTCCTTATAGTTGATGACACTGTATGTCTGGGTAAAAAACGTTTTTTTGAAAAAACTTATATATCGCCCCCAAATAGGGTACTTATATGCTGCCAGTTGTGTGACTCAGTGTATATATGGTCACAATATGTCCGGTGTAGATTAATAGGCAAGGTGGTAAGTATTTTGGCTAATTACTACTGATAAAATATAGCCTGGATGCAATTCAGTCAGAGTTGTAAAAGCGTATTATACTTTACCACCTTGCTGTAATGTTTATTGGAAGTTTTTCTTTGGAAGTTTTTCTTTGGATCAAAAAATGCCGTATTGGAACTTAGAAGTCTGCCCGCTTTCTTCAAATTCTTACGCGTTTCGAAGTGATACAACACTTTCTACTCTCTGACGAAGAAGTGTTGTATCACTTCGAAACGCGTAAGAATTTGAAGAAAGCGGGCGGACTTCTAAGTTCCAATACGGCATTTTTTGATCCAAAGAAAAACTTCCAAAGAAAAACTTCCAATAAACATTACAGCAAGGTGGTAAAGTATAATACGCTTTTACAACTCTGACTGAATTGCATCCAGGCTATATTTTATCAGTAGTAATTAGCCAAAATACTTACCACCTTGTATATTAATCTACACCGGACATATTGTGACCATATATACACTGAGTCACACAACTGGCAGCATATAAGTACCCTATTTGGGGGCGATATATACGTTTTTTCAAAAAAACGTTTTTTACCCAGACATACAGTGTCATCAACTATAAGGAATAAGAAAACAAAGATATTTTATGTGCCTTTATCTTACCTCATAAATGATTGAGGTTGACAAATGTAAGCATAACTGATCGTGCAAAATAAACACAATTTTTATCTTAACTGTATTACGCTATGTATTTGTCTCTTATTTCTCCTTTATGATCCATGGAATGATCTGATACAAGATAAAGATCCTTACCACCATAAGGAAAAGAAAAGAGTCCAGGAGTCTCCATTACTGTTCGTCAAATGACACCCAGCTGAAACATCTTCACAAGAGAGTCCAGGATTTCCATTAAAGGCATACTGCGGAAATTGCAAGATTACACATTTCAAAAGAAAAGAAAAGTTTTTTTCTTCTCGACAAGAGTCCAAAAACCATCTGTAAACACCCAAAAAGCTGACACCTTACCTCATAGGATTGAGGTACTTTCTGGTAAGCACATCTTACTTACCCTAGAAGGATAAAAACTGTTGAAGCATAAGAAATAACTTGGGCTCAAAACCAATTTGATGGACATATGTACTTTATTTTTATTTTTATGACATATCAATCAGCAATATATTGATATTGATATTACTTCAATTTATAGATCAATAGTAATTAGCTGTGCGCCACTACTTGATTTTCTCTTTCTATTAACCATATATATATATATATATATATATATATATATATATATATATATATATATATATATATATATATATATAGGAATATCTATTTAAAAATACATAGAACACTTTTTATTACATGAAGAAAATTTAATGTGAAATATTTATACTATCTAGGCCTTTTTTGGAGGCTCCTTATATAATTGACTCACCTGTTTCACAGTGCAGTTGAGGGCTTTGTATTTATTACATGAAGAAAATTTAATGTGAAATATTTATACTATCTAGGCCTTTTTTGGAGGCTCCTTATATAATTGACTCACCTGTTTCACAGTGCAGTTGAGGGCTTTGTATGTCAGAATGAGAATTTTGTGTTTGATCCTAGAGGCAAGAGGAAGCCAGTGAAGGGATTGGCAGAGAGGTGCAGCAGATGAAGAGCGACGTGTAAGGAAGATGAGCCTGGCAGAGGCATTCATTATGGATTGTAAAGGAGTTAGGCGGCAGGTGGGGAGACCAGAGAGGACAGAGTTGCAGTAATCAAGGTGGGAGAGAATGAGAGAGTGGATTAAAATCTTAGTTGTGTCTTGTGAAAGGAAGTGTCTAATTTTAGAGATGTTTTTAAGGTGGAAGCGGCAGGCTTTAGCCAAGGACTGAATGTGAGGAGTGAAAGAAAGATCTGAGTCAAATGTGACCCCGAGGCATCGGGCGTGCAGGGTAGGGGTAATGATGGAGTTGTCGACTGTTATAGAGAGATTGGGGGTGAAGAGTTTTGAGGAAGGGGGGAAAATAAGGAGCTCAGTTTTGGAGAGATTTAGCTTGAGGTAGTGAGAGGACATCCAGTTAGAGATGTGAGAAAGACAGTTAGTGACACGGGTTAGCAAGGAAGGAGATAGGTCTGGTGCAGAGAAGTAGATTTGGGTGTCGTCGGCATACAAATGATATTGTAAACCGTGGGACTTTATTAGGGAACCTAGTGATGACGTGTAGATTGAGAAGAGAAGGGGACCGAGGACAGAGCCTTGCGGTACTCCGACAGAAAGTGGTGACGGGGCAGAGGAGGCCCCAGAGAAGGCTACACTAAAGGTACGGTTTGACAGGTAGGAAGAGAGCCACGAGAGGGCTGTGTCACAGATGCCGAAGGATTGGAGGGTTTGGATCAACTTGTCAGATCAGATATATTAGTCCTTAATTTGCCCCGTCTTTTTTTTTATCACATTTGAAATAAGTATATATTTTTAAAAATACATTAAATTCACAAAGTAAAACATTTAATAATGTGCTAATAATGTATTTTCAGTATAGTAAAGGGTGAATTGAATTTTCAAATGACTCTTTTTTTAAAGTTTTCCAAACTGTCCCAATTTTTTAGAATTGGGGTTGTATATATAGGAATATCTATTGCTATGTGAAGAAAATTGGAATGTGAAATATTTACAGTAAATACACAGCATAACACTTTATTAAAAATGAATATTGCAGGTTCTATTCCAATACAATATGTGCAAGATTGTGAAAGGAGTGCAATTTAGCACTCCCACTCAAACGTTAACTACGCTAGATGAAAACATTTTCCACGCATCGGGTTGTGCTTGTCTTACAAGTTGAAAGTAAAAAGATGGCACGCAAGCATAACCCGACGATCACTAAACAGCTATCATGACTGCTTTAACTTTTGAACCCAAAGTCTTTAATGGAGCGTGAAAAATGCCCAAAAAACTAACATCCATGCTCTTGCACTAAGCCGACCTCATATATTCAAGAGTGCTAAACCCAATATGAAAAATTTATATTTCTCCTTCCAATGTTCTTCAAATAGCAGAATATGTTCTATTTATTCTTAAACAAATATTTTATATATATCTGATGAATGGTAAAATATGTATTTATTTATATATATATATATATATTTCTATAAACATATATATATATATATATATATATATAAATGATTATATATTGGTATAGATATATACATATATATATATATATATATATATATATATATATATATATATATATATATATATATATATATATAGGAATATCTATTTAAAAATACATAGAACACTTTTTATTACGTGAAGAAAATTGTAATGTGAAATATTTATACTATCTAGAAAGTTAAACACATTATTAAATATTAATAGTGATTTAAAACTCTTTTTCATGTTTTAAGATATTTGCCTGGGGCTCCAATGTACATATTTATATATTTTTCAGTATTTATATGTTGTACTGTATACGTACTTACATATTTATCATTCTAATACTAACATGTAAAATATAATATATATATATATATATATATATATATATATATATATATATATATATATATATATATATATATATATATATATATAAATATAGGAGAGTGCACTCGCCAGGACTTTTCAGAATTTTATTCCAAATATGTGAACGTTTTCGGGAATAAAATTCTGAAAAGTCCTGGCAAGTGCACTCTCCTTTATTTCTATTTTGCCTTTCTGTTGCACCCTGGGCACTTGTGATTGGATTTCTGGGGTGCTTGTCTACTTTGCACTCTCTGGTCTTTTAATGAAGAATTTTTAATAAATCAAGCGTGACGTTTCGGGGACACACTCCCCTTCCTCGTCTGGAGTGTGTCCCTGAAACGTCACGCTTGATTTATTAAAAATTCTTCATTAAAAGACCAGAGAGTGCTTTCCATTATTCATATATTCATATCTGCTAGCATCCTGGCATCTAATATCCTGGAAGTGAGAGTGCTCTCATTAAAACAATATATATATATATATATATATAGCAATATCCGTTCAACCCCTAAAGGTAGAGAAACGCTTCACTCTCCGGTCTATTCAAAAATCCTTTATTAGGTATCCAGCATCAAATGACAAATCTCCCAAACGTTTCGATACCGAATGGTATCTTTATCAATGGGTAATCAGAACATATCTATCCCAAAAGAAGGTTCCTGATAGATATGTTCTGATTACCCATTGATAAAGATACCAATCGGTATCGAAACGTTTGGGAGATTTGTCATTTGATGCTGGATACCTAATAAAGGATTTTTGAATAGACCGGAGAGTGAAGCGTTTCTCTACCTTTAGGGGTTGAACGGATATTGCTATTGTTTTCTACGCAGCACCCCGGCGGATGCCTTATGTTACAGTGAGTGCACCTGTTTGGATACTTGTATATATATATATATATATATATATATATATATATATATATACCGTATATATATTAATTAAACATACTGTACAATATTCTAAATAATCCATAAAATATATCTAGATTTTTTACAGTATGTTTAATATTTTTAAATAATTTTTATTAATAATTTTCATATTTTATATGTAATATTTCAATATTGAGCTTTTAGATTGCTAGAATTCATGCGCGCTAACCTAACCACGTTAAAACATATTGTATCTAAGGGCCAGATTACAAGTGGAGTGGTATTTATCGCTCCCACTCACACACTAACTCTGCTAGAAGTAAGCTTTTTGTGTGCATTAGGAATTGCTCGTATTGCAAGTTGAAAGTAAAAAGTTTTTGCTTGTGCGCTAAACTGATGCGCACAAAAAAGCCAAAGTTAGATCATTGCAACAGCGTTAACGTATTCCCCATAGAAGTCAAACCCAATCACATATTTTCAAGTGCGCTAACCTGATATGAAAATATGAATATTTCACATTCCAATGTTCTTCACATAGCAGAATATGTTTTATTTATTCTTTAATACATATTTCTAATATAATGGTATTTTAAAACAATTTATATTTATAACTATATGTATATGATTATATATAGGTCTAGATATATAGAGCTATACAACCCCAATTCAGAAAAAGTTGGGGCAGTATGGAAAATGCTAAAAAACAAACATAAAGAGTCATTTGAAAATGCAATTGACCCTGTACTACATTGAAAACATTGAATTTAACGTATTTCTGAAAATATACACTCATTTCAAAGATGACTGCAACACACTCCAAAAAAGTTGGTGCAGTCGACTCTTTACCACTGTATAACATCACCTTTTCTCTTAATAACACTTATTAAGCATTTGGGCACTGAAGACACCAGTTGGTTAAGTTTAGCAAGCAGAATTTTCTCCCTTTTATCCATTATGCATGTCTTCAGTTGCGCAACTGTATGGAGCCTTCTTTGCCTTATTTTGCTCTTCATAATTTGACACACATTCTCAATCGAAGACAGGTCAGTACTGCAAGCAGGCCATGCTAGCACCCACATTCTCTGCTTATGCAACCATGAGCTTGTAATCCAGGCAGAATGTGGTTTGGCGTTGTCCTCCTGGAAAATGCAGGGACGTCCCTGGAAAAGATCACCAAAATGTATACATATCTTTCTGCATTAATGGTGACCTCACAGATGTGCAAGTTACCCATGCCATGGTCACTGACCACCCCCCCATACCATGACAGACGCTGGCTTTTGGACATGACGCTGATAACAGCTTGGATGGTCCTTTTCCTCTTTGGCCCTTAGAACACAACAGCTGTTTTTTTTCAAAAACTATTTGAAATGTTGACTTTTCGGACCACAAAACACGATTCCACTGTGCTACTGTCCATCTCAGATTAGACCGAGCAAAGAGAAGTCAGCGGAGCTTCTGGGCAGTGTTGATGTATGGCTTCTGCTTTGCATAGTAAACCTTAGCTTGCATCTGTGGATGCAGCAGGGAATGGTTGACTGACAAAGGTTTACCAAAGTATTCCCGAGCCCATGTCAGGATATCTATCACAGACTCATGACAGTTTTTGACACAGTGACGTCTGAGCACCGAGATTTGACCAGTTTCCTTGAATCTTTTTAATTATATTGTGCACTGTAAAAGGTAAAATGCCCACAATTCTACCGATTTGCCATTGGGGAATGTTGTTTTCAGAGTGTTTGATTATTCGCTGACGCATCTGTTGGCAGATTGACAAGTCTAGACCCATCCTTGCTCTTGAAGGACTGGGCCTTTTTTGGAGGCTCCTTATATAATATAATTACACGATTGCCTCACCTGTTTCACATCAACTTCTTTCTTCAACTTTTCAGATCAGATATTAGTCCTAAATTGCCCTGTCTTTTTTTTGGAACGTGTTGCAGTTATCACATTTGAAATGAGTATATGTTTTTAAAAATACATTAAATTCACAAAGTAAAACATTCAATAATGTGCTAATAATGTATTTTCAGTATAGTACAGGTTGAATTGAATTTTCAATATCTATTGCTATGTGCAGAAAATTGGAATGTGAAATATTTACAGTAAATACACAGCATAACACTTTATTAAAAATGAATATTGCATTAATATGATTTTTTATAGTTTTAGCTACTTGACTGCAAAGGGCTCCAGTGCACTTTTATATATACTGTATGTCTATATATGTATTTATGTGTTTATATGTGTATATATGTCTATAAATAACATTAAAAAAAAACATAAATATACATATTTGGACATGTACATGTATGTATCTCTATGTTAAAGCCCATTGCCTGCCGTGTTTTTCTTTATAACACCTGAGACCTCAAATATTTGAGCCCTTATAACTTTTTGTGCAATATTTTTTAAAAATAATTTTTATTAGATAGTGTTATTATGAGTGTAACTGTACTTTTCAATGTATTTTTTTAATGTGTTTTGTCAACTTTATTTGGTTTCCCGAAACAGTGAACCAGAGCTCTGAGGTTGCGCTATCCCGACGCACATTAAATTCAATTGTGCTCAAGTGATTGCGTTTACTTTCTACATGAAATATGAGCCCTACATCCAATACACTCAAACAGCCATAATAAACCCGATATTGCTTGTGTGTAACTGTTAGCGCATCACGAAACCCGATGCGCAAAATGCATATATTACATTCCTATGTTCTTGGTATATAAAATAATCTACTTTTTTATTATTACATATTTCTATATATATCTGATACTGGTCATGTAAAATATATATCTATACCTATATATCTATAGGAATAGATATACAGGTATAGGTATATACAGATATTTATAGAAATCTGTATTTACAATAAAAAGGGCATTATCTTGTAAGAGAAGAACATTGGAATGTTAAATATGTACAGTAAATATACAGCAAAACACATAAATACATATGAATACACATATAAACATATTTATATATATATATATATATATATATATATATATATATATATGTATATATATATATATATATACACTGCCTAGGCCTCTGGGGACTGTGCAGCTACCTGTGAATGCTACTGAGCACAGTTCCAAGGTAGGAGGACAGCACACGCTTTTCAAGTGGGGCACGGAAAGAGACTAGGAAAGTCATTGCACTTCCAAAATATAAAATGTTTCCAGCCACAAATTTTTTAAAAACAATCTTTATTCTTTTAGCAGGGTCCAAAGGTACAAACATACAGACAATGTTTTAAGCTCAATGTTTCAATAGGCTCTTAGTCATGTGATCTGACATATAAAAGAATAAAGGTCGTTTTTAGAAATTGGTGGCTGGAAACAGTTTGTATTTTGGAAATGCTATTGAGCACCCAGGGCTGTGCATTTTGTAGGGTCACAGGATGTGAACCCATTCCAGTTTGAGAATGCAGTCCACTTCCATGTTTTGTATGTGTCCAGGGAGATTACATAAGCCTGTGTACCCTTGGGTGATTCTCAGTTTGTTTGATTGAGAGCATGCATTGTTTGGCTGTATTAAGGACCCAGAGAGAAGAACTTGACATGGTTCCTGGGCTTGAACTATTTGGCCAGGTGTGGTAACTAACTCTTCCATTTTTGCTTTTAAGCTTAGCTGTGTACTTGCAAGTGAGTTCCAGACATACTCTGTATGTTTTTCTCTCAGAATTTAATGGGGTTAACTGCCTGGGGCTCTGGGGACTGTGCAGCTACCTGTGAGTGCTATTGAGCACCCAGAGCTGTGCATTTTGCAACGTCATAGGATGTGTACCCGGTCCAGTTTGAGAGTGCAGTTCACTTCCATGTTTATATATATATACATATATATATATATATATACTCACCGGCCACTTTATTAGGTACAGCTGTTTAATTGCTTGGTAACATAAATTGCTAATCAGCCAATCACATTGCAGCAACTCAATGCATTTAGGTATCTAGACGTGGTGAAGACGACTTGCTGAAGTTCAAACCGAGTATCAGAATGGGGAAGAAAGGGAATATAAGTGACTTTGAATGTGGCATGGTTGTTGTTGCCAAATGGGCTGGTCTGAGTATTTAAAAAACTGCTGATCTACTGGGGTTTTCATGCACAACCATCTCTAGGGTTTACAGAGAATGGTCCGAAAAAGAGAAAATATCCAGTGTGTGGACGAAAATACCTTATTGATGTCAGAGGTCAGAGGAGAATGGGCAGACTGGTTTGAGATGATAGAAAGGCAACAGTAACTCAAATAACCACTTGTTACAAACAAGCTATGCAGAATACCATCTCTGAATGCACAACATGTCGAACCTTTAAGCAGACGGGCTACATCAGCAGAAGACTACACCAGGTGAAACTGAGGCTACAAATCGCACAGGCTCACCAAAATTGGACAATAGAAGATTGGAAAAACATTGTCTGGTCTGATGAGTTGCGACATTCAGAGGTTAGGCTGAGAATTTGGCATAAACGACATAAAAGCATGGATCCATCCTGCCTTCTATCAATGGTTCAGGCTGGTGGTGGGGGTGCAATGGCTTGTGGGATATTTTCTTGGCACACTTTGGACTCACTTAGTACCAATTGTATATTGTTTAAATGCCATAGCCTACCTCAGCATTGTTGCTGACCATGTTTATCCCTTTATGACTACAGTGTACCCATCTTCTGATGGCTACTTCCAACAGGATAATGCACCATGTCACAAAGCTCAAATCATCTCAAATTGGTTTCTTGAACATGACAATGAGTTCACTGTACTCCAATGGCCTCCACAGTCAACAAATCTCAATTCAATAGAGCACCTTTGGAATGTGGGGGAACGGGAGTTTCGCATCGTGGATGTGCAGCTGACAAATCTGCAGCAACTGCGTGATGCTATCATGTCAATATGGACCAACACCTTGTTGAATCTATGCCACAAAGAATTAAGGCAGTTTTGAAGGCAAAAGGGTCTCCAATCCGGTACTAGCAAGGTGTACCTAATAAAGTGGCTGGTGAGTGTATATATATATATATATATATATATACACACACACACACACACACACACACACACACATACATATTTAGACATGTATATATCTGTATCTATGTGTTAATGCTCTTTGCAGTCCCTTTTTTTCTAAAACCTGAGACCTCATATCTTTGAGCTCTTATAACTTTTTAATGCAATATTGATTTAAAATAATTTATATCAGACAGTGTTATTATTTAAAATGTATTTTTGATGTGTTTTGTGACACTTTTTTGTCTCGCGTAAAGGTTAGCCAGAGCTCAGAGGTCGCACTAACCTAACGCTTGTTAAATGTGATTGCGCTCAAGCAAACATGTTTACATTCAACTCGTAATACAGGGAGTGCAGAATTATTAGGCAAGCTGTATTTTTGAGGATTAATTTTATTATTGAACAACAACTATGTTCTCAATGAACCCAAAAAACTCATTAATATCAAAGCTGAATAGGTTTGGAAGTAGTTTTTAGTTTGTTTTTAGTTATAGCTATTTTAGGGGGATATCTGTGTGTGCAGGTGACTATTACTGTGCATAATTATTAGGCAACTTAACAAAAAACAAATATATACCCATTTCAATTATTTATTTTTACCAGTGAAACCAATATAACATCTCAACATTCACAAATATACATTTCTGACATTCAAAAACAAAACAAAAACAAATCAGTGACCAATATAGCCACATTTCTTTGCAAGGACACTCAAAAGCCTGCCATCCATGGATTCTGTCAGTGTTTTGATCTGTTCACCATCAACATCCTCACACAGCCTCCCAGACACTGTTCAGAGAGGTGTACTGTTTTCCCTCCTTGTAAATCTCACATTTGATGATGGACCACAGGTTCTCAATGGGGTTCAGATCAGGTGAACAAGGAGGCCATGTCATTAGATTTTCTTCTTTTATACCCTTTCTTGCCAGCCACGCTGTGGAGTACTTGGACGCGTGTGATGGAGCATTGTCCTGCATGAAAATCATGTTTTTCTTGAAGGATGCAGACTTCTTCCTGTACCACTGCTTGAAGAAGGTGTCTTCCAGAAACTGGCAGTAGGACTGGGAGTTGAGCTTGACTCTATCCTCAACCCGAAAAGGCCCCACAAGCTCATCTTTGATGATACCAGCCCAAACCAGTACTCCACCTCCACCTTGCTGGCGTCTGAGTCGGACTGGAGCTCTCTGCCCTTTACCAATCCAGCCACGGGCCCATCCATCTGGCCCATCAAGACTCACTCTCATTTCATCAGTCCATAAAACCTTAGAAAAATCAGTCTTGAGATATTTCTTGGCCCAGTCTTGACGTTTCAGCTTGTGTGTCTTCTTCAGTGGTGGTCGTCTTTCAGCCTTTCTTACCTTGGCCATGTCTCTGAGTATTGCACACCTTGTGCTTTTGGGCACTCCAGTGATGTTGCAGCTCTGAAATATGGCCAAACTGGTGGCAAGTGGCATCTTGGCAGCTGCACGCTTGACTTTTCTCAGTTCATGGGAAGTTATTTTGCGCCTTGGTTTTTCCACACGCTTCTTGCGACCCTGTTGACTATTTTGAATGAAACGCTTGATTGTTCGATGATCACACTTCAGAAGCTTTGCAATTTTAAGAGTGCTGCATCCCTCTGCAAGATATCTCACTATTTTTGACTTTTCTGAGCCTGTCAAGTCCTTCTTTTGACCCATTTTGCCAAAGGAAAGGAAGTTGCCTAATAATTATGCACACCTGATATAGGGTGTTGATGTCATTAGACCACACCCCTTCTCATTACAGAGATGCACATCACCTAATATGCTTAATTGGTAGTAGGCTTTTGAGCCTATACAGCTTGGAGTAAGACAACATGCATAAAGAGGATGATGTGGTCAAAATACTCATTTGCCTAATAATTCTGCACTCCCTGTATGTGTGCTACTTCTAACGCGTACAAAGAGCAGTGAAATACTCCTTATCGCTTGCGAGCAACAGTTAGCCCTCCACTCATAAACTAGCCCTAGATGAGCTGTGATTTACACAGTTTTTTTGGGGTTTAAAGTTTGAGGCCTATTCCAATACATTACAAATCTATATTAAGTTTTTTTTTCTAGTGGTTTCACTCTGTATATAACCCCAATACTTTGCACTGAGAGAATTTGACAGTGGTATTTAAATCCATCAGATAACACCTTTCTAGCAGCTGATTTTTGCACTTCTCTTTCAAAGGCCATGACCTCATTAAAACCCATGTTGTCTTCTTTTAATGATATTGGTGATTCCTGTACCTTCTTTTAAATATTAAAGTTTTGCAAATTCTGCACAAGACAAACTAAACAGTAGCTTTAAACTGATCTAAATAATTATTGCACAATGCCGGGATACACTTTATGACCCATTAAAGAGATCTAGATTGTTCATATAAAAGAAAAAGAGACTCAGAAACAAATTATACACCCTTTGAAAAGAACTGATTGTGTCATAGATAGAGATTTAAGAGGTCAATGGGCTTTTTAAATGACCTGAAAGATCAGATCCCTGACTAGATAGTAGGTGGGTCTGGAGGGATACCCAAGAGACAAAGGTAAGTTGTTTAGAGGGTTTGCACAGAATTTATTGTTTTATTTTATTAAATATTTTGTGATTGTATTTTAATATAAAAGTCTGTCCAAGAATGAAGGATCTTTTTCACGTAAAGACTTTGGCAATCAAAGACTGTTACCTTAAAGGGTTATGAAATCCCATATTTTTATAATTCAGATAGAACATTCAGTTTTAAACTCCTTTCTAATTTACTTCTATTATCAATTTACTTTTTTCTCTTTATATCTTTTGTTGAAAAGCAGTGACATGTGCTTAGGACCCAGACCATTTTTGAAGCACTATATGGCAGCAGTTTTGCAAGAATGTTATTTATTTGCAAGAACACTAGAGGGCAGCACTATTTCCTGCATTTAGTGCTCTTGATGCCTACCTAGGTATCTCTTCAACACAGAATATCATGGGAGCAAAGCAAATTTCGTAATAGAAGTAAATTGGAAACTTTTGAAAATGGTCTGCTCTCTCTGAATCACAAAATGACATTTTTGGGGTTCATATCCCTTTTAAGACACTTTTGTAACTATGCTATGGAAATAGTGTTTATCTAAATTAAAGGGACACTGAAGCCAAATTTTTTCTTTCGTGATTCAGATGGAGCATGACATTTTAAGCAACTTTCTAATTTACTCCTATTATCAAATTTTCTTTATTCTCTTGGTATCTTTATTTTAAATGCAAGAATGTAAGTTTAGATGCTGACCCATTTTTGGTGAACAACCTGGGTTGTCTTTGCTGATTGGTGGATACATTCTTCCACCAATAAAAAAGTGCTGTCCAGAGGTCTGAACCAAGAAAAAAGCTTAGATGCCTTCTTTTTCAAATAAAGATTGCAAGAGATGAAGAAAAAATGATAATAGGAGTAAATTAGAAAGTTGCTTAAAAATGCATGCTCTATCTGAAAAACAAAAGAAAAAATTTGGGTTCAGTGTCCCTTTAATGTTCTTTTAACATTGCTCTTGATCATTGTTCTTGGAGAGTATTATTATAAATAAAGATTATTAAAAATATATATATTATTGCAAACAAACAATTGTTGAGAAATGAAATAATCCATATAGTAACACTTAAATAAACCAATACATGTATCATGAGTCACATACGATTCTGGTTTATGTTAGTCTGTTGCAAGACTGACTAGGATTTTTTTTAAACATGCTAAACTAATTCACTATTAGTCTCCAACCTCTGCCAAAACAGAGACATAAAAGGAAAACAGCTGGAACTCATTAGGAAACTTTTTTTTTTTAAAGGACACATGTGAGTTTATATGAGTGATTTTTAAATATATCTTGATGACTTTTTTTGTTTCTTTAAGATAAACTGGTAAATAAAGTTATTTAGATTGAAATGTACCTTTGATTATATATATTTTCTTTTTTTTTTTCTTTTTTTTTTTTAATCAGAACAGCGTAATGTAAACTACAAAATGAAAACGTTTTTTCCACCCACGACTCCTTCAGTGATGTTTTCCATTTGATGAAATCATCTTTTGCAAGGCTGGAAAAGAAAGAATATTACTTTTAACTCTGTCAGCTCCACAAGAGGGTGGTATACTTGTTATATTCTTTACCTATTTCTCATTTATTTTTGTAGCTGGGTCATACACAGATATCTTCAACTAAACTAGTTAGCGTACATTTTCATTAACACTTTGTTTAAGAACGTTGAAAACATTTACCATCACATGTGCACAATAATATAATAATAATATATATATATTTGGAAACTCATGAATATAAACATACACTTATTTAGATAGCCCTGATATTTTCAACAAAACAAAATACTAAATATTTGTAGAACATTTAAATGTGTTTTCGTTAAACAAATGTACATATTCATAAGCAACAGGTGAAAAAGTCCCCCTGTAGCTTATACTTACCTTTAGCGCACTGGAGTGCCGCGCTAACTCGCTCCTCTCGTTCACAGAGCTCTGGCCACGCTAAGACTTAGTGCGGCAGCTCTAAGGGCCTGAACTAAAGGACCTTCTCCTTTAGTGTAGATCCTGGGAGCCACAGCACGTATTATTAGCATGTCCGGGGCTCAGTGAAGAAGAGGAGCCAGTTAGCGCGGCACTCCAGTGCGCTAAAGGCAAGTATTTAACCCCTTAAAGGGACAGTAAAGTCAAAATTAAACTTTCACAATTCAGATAGAGCAGGCAATTTTAAACAACTTTCCAATTACTTCTGTAATCAAATTTGCTTTGCTCTATTTGTATATTTTATTGAAGAGTAAAACTAGGTAGGCTCATAAGAGCTCAGGAGGGTGCACGTGTCTTTAGTACTCTATGGCAGCAATGTTTTGCAAAATTATTTTTATCTTTGTTATACAATGTTGCAAAACACTGCTGCCATCAGTGTTCACTCTAAGGCCAGTTTTGAGTGCTGCCCAGCAGTGAAACAGTTAATTAGAGCAATTAGCAAACATTACACAATACAGACTGCAAGGTGTGGTTCCCTTATTAACTGTTTCACTGCTGGGTCGCACACAAAGCTTGCCTTAGCGCGAACACTGACTGCCATAGAGTACTAAAGACACGTGCACTCTCCTGAGCTCTTACAAGCCTAACTAGTCCAACAGCAAGTTACTGTTCAGCACTCTGTGAGGTTTTTATCCGTGCAAGCTGCCTGGGTCCATACCAAAAACCCAATAATATATAGAAAGTTCAAGCTGCAGCAGCACTGTGTAAAAAGATTTTTATTGTAGCCAAAAAAATAATACAACGTATCATACATGATTAAGGACAGTTGGTCCGAAACGTTGTATTCATTTTTTGGCTACAATAAAAATCTTTTTACACAGTACTGCTGCAGCTTGAACTTTCTACAAGCCTAACTAGTGTTACTCTTCAATAAAAGATACAAAGAGAGCAAAGCACATTTGATTACTGAAGTAAATTGGAAAGTTGTTTAACATTGCATTCATTATCTGAATCATTTAAGTTTAATTTTGACTTTACTGTTCCTTTAAAAGTAATTTAAAGAGAACATATTTCCTCAGTATTGTTTGTTTTCTTTCAATGTCATTGGTGCATTCATTCAGATATTTTTTAGTTAAAACAAAATGAATATCCATTTTCCATTCCGAATTTGCATTCATGATGTAAAGAATGCACATCTCTACACATATCCCTAAATCCCTTTTTATCTAAGTGGAAGAGTTTTTTTCTATAAGGTATTTTGAAACGCTGTGGTATGGTAATAAATGCAAAAGGGACATTAAACTATTTTCTGTTTTCCCCATAAATATATTAATTAGTTAAAATGAAGCAACATTGCAATAAACATTAATTATTTATTTTGTTTGCCTTTGTTATAAAAAGACTTTACTTTTAGTGTAATATTTGTGCTTCTTCCACGCTCCCTAGAGAGGCCAAAAAGCAAATTCTATAGCCTAAGTATGATGCAAAATGCAGTAAATTGCCAGAACCAGCTACATATTATCTCCCTTTATGAAGGCCGATTAGAACTACCTGTAAATAGTTTTTGTGCACTTCTCTAAGGCCCTGTTTACATTGCTGCTGATAATGAATTTTGAGCAGCCGTTAACCACTAAAATTAACAGTTAAAATCTCTAGGCAATTCACATAGTACCGTATTTTATTTTATTTACTGCTTACAGCAAAATAAAAAGGTATTTTCTCTTTGTTAATCCTTCTCGATCTGTCTGTCGCCTTTGATACTGTTGACCACCCTCTTTTGCTCCAAAACCTCCAATACTTAGGCATTTGCTACACAACCCTCTCATGGTTCTCCTGCTACCTGTCTAACTGTGCACTTTAGTGTAGCCATCTCTGGTGCACCCTCTGCTTCTTTACCACTTCCTGTTGGGGTACCACAAGTCGCTGTCCTTGGTCCCTTCTCTTCTCAATCTATCCCTCATCATTAGGTTCCATAATAATGTCCCACTGGTTTCAATATCATTTGTATGCTGATAACTCCCTAATCTACCTCTCTGCACAGACCTATCCCCATTCCTTGCTAACTCGTGCCATTAATTGTCTTTCTAACAAAAATTCTCAGATATCGTCTCACTACCTAAAAGAAAATCTCTCCAAATCTGAGCTCCTTATTTTCCCCCTTTCTTCAAAAATCTCTACCCCATCTTCGTATAATTGTCAATAATAACATCATTACCCCAACCTTGCATGCCCGATGTCTTGGGGATCACACAAAGTCAGATTTTTCTTTCACTCCTCACATCCAGGGCCTGATATTTAAAAACTCATTGGCATGGAGAAAAATCACTCAAAATCTTTGGAATTTTTTTAGACCTTAAATTGTAATGTAGAAGTCTCTGTTTCATATGAAGAACACTAGATAGCAACATAAACATTTCTCAAGATAAAATTTGTGTTTTTTATTTTTTTTTAAGGACATTAGCGTACCGACGAGACTTAGAATATCTCACCTGAACAACAAGGTTTTAAATATCAGGCCTCTTGCCACTCATCATTTCCCACCTTGACTATTTCAGCTCCAGAATCTCTGGTCTCCCTAGCTTCAATCTATCTCCTTTAAAATCAATAATGAATGCCTCTGCCAGGCTGATCTTCCTTACGTTGAATAAATTTGCAAAAACTCACAATTAAAGATAAAAGTGAAATAAATGTGATAAATAAGACAATATACAAATTTCCAAATAATTCAAAATTCCATAAAGGATATTTCCAAATAATGTGTTCCAACCATCTTGTTTCCTTTAAAGAAACCTTGTAATATCCCAATAAAAAAACAGAGGATTTCTACTCATGTGGAATAGAGCTACCTTAATCTCTATGTGATGCGCATGACTACATTATACTGGTAGGCAAACATTATTTCCCATGATAAACTGGTACATGAATATTTATTAAAAATATAAAATATACAATAAAATCACCAAATGCACAGATTTAAATACTGTATGTCAGGGACCTAATCAGAAACAGTTTGCATACACTGTCCGGAGTTGTCCTGTACCAGGGATGGAAGCGCTTTCTCACCTAACTCGTAATACCAGTGCACAAAGTGGAACGCATATATCGCTTTAGCGAAAGCGATATTTTGCACTCCACTTATAATCTGGCTCTTAATATGAATTTTGCACAAATATGATTTTTCATGTTTTCAGCTAATTGACTGCAATGGGCTCCAGTGCACTTATTTATATATGTCTATATAGGTATACAAATGTATTTATGTGTTTATATGTATATTTGTCTGTAAATACATATGTACACACATATATACATATAAACATACATATATTTATGGATGAAGAGGGCCCAGATGTTGAAGAAGTTTACGAAGCAGAGGCGGTGGAAGAGGCCGCCTCCACCTGTATCTGCTATTGCAAAGTTCGGCCTCCGGCGCCTGGAGCCTTGGTGAAGAGGGCCCCAGTGTTGAAGAAGATTGCGAACTGAGGCGGCGGAAGAGGGCTATTGTAATTTTTTTTTGTTTTAGGTTTTTTTTTTTATTTGGTGTGGGTTTTTTATATTATGGGGCATATAGTTTAGTGTTAGGTATAATGGTTTTTTAATTTTGGATACTGTAGTTTATTTATTTTGCAACTTAGCTTTTTGATTTTTTGTAACTTAGATATTTTTTTTTGTAACTTAGTAGAGTTAGTTTAGAGGGGGTTTAGTTTAGAGGGGGGTTTAGGTGTTAGTTAGACATGTTCAATGCATAAAAATTTGTTTGTGAATGGAGGCGGCGGAAGAGGGCTATTGTAATTTATTTTAGTTTTAGCTTTTTTTTATTTTGGGTGTTTTTTATATTATGGGGCATATAGTTTAGTGTTAGGTATAATGTTTTTTTATTTTGTAACTTAGATAAAAAAAATTGTAACTTAGTGGGGTTAGTTTAGAAGGGGGTTTAGTTTAGAGGGGGGTTAGGCATAAGACATGTGAAACGCATAAAAATAAATTTACTTTTGTCTCGTTTTCATTAGATAAATAAATAATGGTGTTGAAGAAGATTGTGAACGGAGGCGGTGGAAGAGGGCTATTGTAATTTATTTTAGTTTTAGTTTTTTTATTTTGGGTGTTTTTTTTTATATTATGGGGCATATAGTTTAGTGTTAGGTATAATGTTTTTTAATATAAATGTGAAAAAATGTGAACTAAAAGTTCATTAATTAAATGGAAGGATATGTTCGTTCCTAAAGGGATATCCTGGAATCGATGTCTTCAAGCTCGTCCTCAAAAGAGATAAAAGAAGGAAAAACACAATATAGTGTAACTCTGTAACCCACTTGGAATAGACTGTGAAGTACGGACAAATAATTACTCACATTTGATGGAGCCAATCCAAGCTCAGGATAATGCAGACACCATGTAATAAAGGCTTCTGAATGACAATACAGTGGTTATCACCCTTGAGAGAAAACCTATGAGCCGGATGGATGAGGATGGAGAGCAGAAGCTTAACCGCTGACCAGCCACAAATTTATACTGGCAAGGAATTACTTTGCCTCTGGTGTCAGAAGCAAATGATAGACGTGATGGTGAGATAAAAAGTTCTAAAAATTCAGATGTACGTTTCGCTTTGCAGCTTTGTCAAGGAATAAAGTACGCTTATCCGTAATGTCTCTTATACACAAGCTTGTCATCAAACCGGAAGTGTACAATGTATAGTCTGCCATATTGGAAAAGTGCAAATTGCCATTATGTATACATGTTAGAATTATGGTATCGCCAATATATGGATACAGGAGTTAAGGAAGTGGATAACAGTGTAACATTTAATCACAGATAGAAACAAAATATCAATAGCACGTATAATACAGAATAGTATCTCTAATACAATCGTGTATCTATGTCTAACAGCAGCACAATTTATATGATATCTTAGCATTAAATGGATCATAAAATCTCAAAAGGATTATTTTCGGTTAAAATGCTTTTATACCATTATTGTTATAAGAAGTGATGCACTTCAAAATCCTTATTTAGTCCGTTGGGTATGAAACTATTCATAATATGGATCCATTTAATCTCCATAAGTCCCAAGGTGTTTAATGTATCACCCCCTCTCCAATTAGATTCTTTCTGATGCCTAAAAATTATAAATCTTTTATTTTCCTATTATGTTTTTTGTCAAAATGTGCAGAGACAGTATGATTTGGAAATCCTTTTTCGATGTTATATATGTTGAGTCTGGTTTCTAATAATCTAGAGCTACGTCCTATATATATAAGGTCACACGAGCAACATAACAAATAAATTACATATTTGCTGTTGCATGTAATAAATTGGTCTATATCGTAACTTTTTTTACCATCTTTTGAAAAAAATGTATTACACATTCTAGATGCTGGTTTCATTTGTCTACATGCATTACAAAACTGACAACTTCTAAAACCCACCTCTGATGGAAGGAGCCAATTTTTAGTTGACTGTTTTTCATTTAAGCTTATAGGGATGTTAGAGAATTGTAATTTTAAATTGGGAACTTTTTTGAACATTATATTTGGGCCATCCCCTAGGAGACCTGAAAGCCCTGAGTCCAGAGAGAGGATGCCCCAATGTTTCTGAATAATATCCCTTAATTCCTTACTTTGTGTGCTGTGCTGGAATACCAACATATTTGCTAGTTTTTCATTATTCTGATTTGCTGACCCTTTATTTTTATTTTTATATTGTAGTAACTCCATTCTGTCTAATTCTGACACTTCTTGTATCTTGTCATACAAAAACATTTTGGAATATTTTTTTTCTAGGAATCGTTTCTTTAGAATTTAAGATTGTTCCTGATATATATCCTTATCTTTACAATTACATCTCAAACGGACGAATTGGCCTTTATGTATATTAGTCAGTCATTGTTTCTGATGGCAGCTATCCACATCCATCCGGGCTCATAGGTTTTCTCTCAAGGGTGATAACCACTGTATTGTCATTCAGAAGCCTTTATTACATGGTGTCAATCCTGCATTTGTGACGTTTTTACTATTTTTATTAAATATTTCCTTTTATTACCTTCGTGTGAGATACTGTTTGCCTACCAGTATAAAGTAGGTGTGCGCACTACCCTGAGCTTGGATTGGCTCCATCAAATGTGAGTAATCATTTGTCCGTACTTCACAGTCTATTCCAAGAGGGTTACAGAGTTACACTATGTTGTGTTTTTCCTTCTTTTATCTCATTTGAGGACGAGATTGAAGACATTGAATCCAGGCTATCCCTCTAGGAATGAACATATCCTTCCATTTAATAATTAACTTTTAGTTCACATTTTTTCATATTTATATTATTCTATTTCTACTTTGTGATTTATTTGTACATTTATTGCATATAATGTTTTTTTATTTTGGATACTAAAGTTTATTTTTTGCAACTTAGCTTTTTTATTTTTTGTAACTTAGATTAAAAAAATTGTAACATAGTGGGGTTAATTTAGATGGGGGTTTAGTTTAGAGG